>NC_092368.1:19770290-19792141 GCF_030848805.1 Temnothorax longispinosus
AGAGGCGCGTGACCAGCCATAGCAAGAGCACGTGAGTCGCGTGTACGCTCGGCATTATTAGTATTTTTACACCGCAACAATTAATCGGGACCTCTCCCAAGGTCACATTTGACGGTCTTCCGACCATGGAAGCGAATAAGTCGATAGATAACCAGGGAAACAGCATCCCTTGGCATAAGGAAGTAACGAATGAGGAGGTAACCTCAAAACCGATATGCACGGTAATAGACAACACGTTACTTAAAGATATCGCAAACGTTCTAAAGTCAAACAACGATATGCCTCTAAAATTAAAAGGAATAAATAAACCTAAACTAAATCCCAAGCCCAATCTGTCGGCAGCTAAGAAGAGAAAATGTAAGACAGACAAAGAAAACAGCTCGTTTCTAACCGCATCGGGCTCAATGATAACAGACGACTTCCTAAAGGAAATATCAACTCTTAGGGAAGAAAATGAAAAGCTTAAAGCGCTGATAGATAAGGATACACAAATGAGCAGTCGCGTTAAATCTGTGACTGAACAGGAAAACTATTCACCAAATATTAGTACTAACAACAGATTTGAACCGCTTATGGACAGCCAACATTCAAACGAAGATATGGATATGGATGAGAATACAAATAAATCATTCTCACAACTATTAAAAGAAAAAAACAGTAAGAAAATGGATATCAGGACTTCCACCTGCAAGCAGGAAACTCAATCACACATCTCGCCTTCGATTTCCCAGAAAAAGATGTCGTCGAATGGCACACCCCCGATAAATAGCAAGTCAACGAAGCCTCCACCTATCAACATTTATCATCAAGACCCCAAGGACACTTGGAGACTCACTAAAGAACATATAGCGGACGCCAACTTCCAGATCAAGAGAATCAACGTCAATAAACACATACTACAAATGGACAACGTTGAAAACTATAATAAAATAAAAGTAGCATTAATAGATTCCAAAACAAACTTTTTCTCGTTTACGCCAAAAACGGAGAAAAACTTAACATACTTATTAAAAGGCTTAGATCAATCATTCGAGCCTCAAGAAGTACACAATGAACTGCTACAACAAGGGATCCAAGAAATCACCTTCCAGAAAGTCGCTAGGTTTACGACAAAGAGGTCGAGCAACGAAGGAAGGACACTGCCAATCTTCTTAGTTCAGATTGCGGCGGGGAGTAACACCAGCCAACTGAAGAAGATACAGACTCTGTTTCATCTGATAATCAAATGGGAAAAGCTGAAGAGAAAGGATACCATACAATGCAAGAGATGCCAAAGGATAGGTCATACAGCAACCAACTGCAATCTGCAATATAGGTGCGTTAAGTGTAAAGAGGAACACAACCCAGGTGAATGTAAAGCCTCTCTTAATAGCGTTGAAGATCTTTATTGTATAAACTGTAATAATACTGGTCATCCAGCTTCATACAGAGGTTGTCCCAAACTAATAGAATTCAAAAATAGAATAACTATTAAACAAGCTAACTTGAAACAAAACTAAAGAAAAAAAAATTGATTCTATTAATAGATTAGTTTCGCCCAACATAACATTTGCCGACTCAGTTAAAGGTAAATCAGACGGAGATATTAACAATCGCATTCATTTGGACGCGCAAATAAACGACATGGATAGTAATGCACATAATAGCACTAACTCCAATTTTATCACTCCACAGATTCACACGAGATTAGACAAGCTCGAGAATGCAATTAAATTTATTAATAATAGATTAGATTCATTAGCTAATCTAATTGAGAAATTACTTCTTAGTAGAAATTAAATTTATGGATCAGCTCGTTCATACTATTAATAAATATAAAATTATAGTGTTAAACGTAAATTCTATAATTAGCAATTATAAAAGAATTCTATTATTAGAACTGATTAAGAATAAGAACCCAGACATACTACTCATTAACGAAACTAAACTAAACAAAAAACATACGCTTTATTTTAAAAATTACAATATTATTAGAACAGACAGAGAAGGGGGTAATAGAGGAGGCGGTACAGCAATAATAATTAAGAAAACATAGAGTACTCTCATATTTACACCAGTTTGTCAACGAGACGCTTGAATACACAGCAATTTCGATTAAATTAAAAAATAATAGAAAATTAATTATAGTTTCAGTTTACGCAAAAAAAGGCAAGCAAAGCGAATTCATAGAAGGTCTTAATCACCTTTGTACTCAACTAGATATAAGTAACCTTTCAAATTACTTTATAATTGCAGGCGATTACAACGCAAAGCATACTGACTGGGGTAACTCAGATAATAACGAAAGAGGGATATCATTCAAGAACTGGTTAGATGATTCTGATATTCGCTACAAATTGAAACTGTATAGGCCAGATTTCCCTTCTTACCCTAGAGGAGAATCATTTATAGATCTAGTGTTGTCTGATTCTAGACTGCAATTGTTTACAGACCCAGCCGGTAATTTATACACCCTTCCTTTTGACAGCGATCATAAGGCAATTTCATTTAAATTCGCTATAGATAATAATGAAATCTTATTACACAATTCGAATCCCGCGATCAACTTGAATTATAACAAAGCAGACTGGAAAAAGTTTCAAGACATTCTAACACGTTCGGATATTGATATACCGAACGACAGAAACTTAAGCTTAGAAGAAATAGATTCATTTACAGACATTATCGAAGCTAATATTTTATCTGCAATTGAGGAATCAATTCCGAAAATAAAAAATACAAACTCAGTAGATAAATATATGAACTCTAGAATTAGTAATTTAAAGAAAGCTAAAAGTTCCATTTTAACGCGAATACATAGATGGGAAAGGAAATTTATACCTCCAGACGATGAGATTAGAAACCTCAAAAGACTCATGAAGAAATTAAAAGATGAATTGGGAAAGGAGGTTAACAGGTCTATGAACAATTATTGGGAGGAAAGGGTTAGTAATATAACGTATAAAAATTCTAAAAAGTTCTTCCCGGAAATTAACAAAATATTCCGCAACAAGAACCAGTTAGATATTCCGCCTTTAAAAGTGCCTGAAAATAAAAAAAATTTATTAGAACAAATTAATATAGATACGAACACACTGATGAGAGACTCAAAAAATAACTTTATAATACAAGAACCTGTACAGAAGTTAGACGTACTCGGTTCCCATTTCGCCACGATTAACAACCAAAATAATGATATGGGCAAACCGCGTCTTAACGAAATCATCAAAAAAGTAACGGATGAAATTAAAAAAGAAATGGAAGTGGATATAATTGACAATAACTCGATATGTACCTTTAGCGAAAAAAATCCGGCTGATTTACCTAAAGAAGAACATATTACCCCATTCTATTTTACTGATAAAATATCATTAACTAAAAAGTTTAGAAATCTGAACAACAAGAAGTCTTCGGGTGTGGATAACATTCCAAATATAGCTCTTAAACACTTACCTGCGAAAATTATATACTTCTATGCTATACTTTTTAACAATATGCTTAATTACTCTTACTTTCCGTTGAAATGGAAGGAAGCCAAAGTGATTTCTTTACTAAAAAAAGGCAAAGACAAATCACTACCTTCGAGCTATAGACCCATTAGTTTGTTGCCAAATATAGGCAAGGTGTACGAAATGGTGATTAACGACACCATTACAATGTTTTGTAAAGAACATGAGATGTTTCCAGAGAATCAGTTTGGCTTCCGTGCAAAACATTCCACATTACATGCGATCAATAAATTAGCATCCGACATTAACTGGGCCTTAAATAATGACGATTGTATAGGCGCTTGCTTGGTGGATCTCGAGAAGGCATTCGATACAGTGTGGCAGGAAGGCCTAATTTTTAAGTTGAAAAAGAATAACTTTCCACTAAGATTAATTAAGCTAATTTGGAATATGATTAAAGACAGATCATTCCGAACAACTTCATTTAATGCAGTGGCCTCCATAAAACACATTTTATTGAATGGCCTTCAACAGGGTACAATCAATTCGCCTGCTCTTTTTAATATATATACCGCAGATCTCCTCAAATTGTTTGGAGAGCAAAACACTCGTTGTAGCTTATTAGCATACGCAGACGATCTAATTATATACTTTGCGAATAGGAAACCTGATTTTATCAAAGAGATTCTACAAAAAGCAATTGATAAAATATTCGATTTCTACCATACTTGGAAACTCAAAGTTAATACAGATAAATGCGAAACCATCCTGTTTAGACCAGCGATCACAAGGGCAAAGTACCCTATCCCACAACAATACAAAAAATTCTGTTTAAAAGATCCTAAAGCTGAAAATATAACGATTGCACATAAAAAAATAGTCAAATATCTTGGTTTACACATAGATGATAGATTTTTATTTGATAAACATGTCGAGTCACAACTTAAGAAGGCAAAACAAACTTTTATAAGTTTGGGTCGGCTTTTTTACTCGAATATTCTTAACAGCAGGGTTAAAGTGATTTGCTACCAAGCGCTCATCAGGCCAATTATCGCGTACGGTTTCCAGATTTGGTACAACATTAGTGCCTCACAAATGGAGCAAATAAGAGTCTTTGAGCGGAAGTGTTTAAGAGCATGTCTTGGAAAATACAGGTCTCAGGAGTCTAATTACAAAAAATATATAAAAAATAAAATTATTTATAATTTAGCAAACATTTCAAGATTCGATAATTTCGTAATCAAGCTTACGAGAAATTACTTTGCAAATGCGGCTTTAATCAAAGAGAACAGCTTAATCTTTCCAATGCCCTTCCCGGATGATAGTTATATTAAAGGAACTTTAAATTCAGGATTTGTCCCTCCTGAGGCCTTCCCGTATCTTGACAAGCACGGTTACATTCAAGATAAAATGATGGTGCCTATCATTTATCACATACCTAGACGGAAAAACAAAAAATTATTTAATTATCCGAGTAATTTAAGCAGTATAGATAATAAGTCTCTCCTAAGATATAATATAGACTTACCAGATAAAGATACCTGCGACATGTACCTGGTTAAGAATAAAGAAAAGTATTGGTGGCGATCCTAGGAGTAGTACCCGATAAGTAACGAGTAAGCATTTTATTTTATTTTTATTGAGTATAGAGTCTCTAATTTTCTGTTTTGTTTTTATTGTAGTTTATTTTTGTACATAACCCACAAAACCTAAAATAAAATAGCTAGTTTTTTACTCACCTTTTTCTAGCATACTTTTATAATGAGTTACGGAACACACTAGACTTAAGTGCAACACAATAAGATATCGTTTATTTTCTATTATCAAAGACTAATATGTATTCGATTGCGAGAGCCCAAGCTGGGCCAGACTGATTGTACCCTAGTTCATAAGAATTTTTTTGTTTATTGGAAATATATGTAATCCCGACAATTTATATGGTGTGCAATAAACATATTAAAAAAAAAAAAAAAAAAACGTAAGGCAGTTGGCTCACGATCCAGAGGTCCCGAGTTCGATCCCACTAAGGTAAGTGTGTTTTTCAAATACGAGAAAATATTTATAATTACAGACTGCATCTTAAGAAACAAATTTAGTTAAAAAATAGTAATAAAATTTCGAAATAAATAATTTTTTTGTCGGGTGAATATTCGTTTTAAAGTATTATTATAATTCCTGTGGCATTAAGAGGACTGCAATCTTAAGTCTAGTGTCTCATGGTTAGAGGATATTTCTCTAGATTTTAAAATATCTTCTTGAGACCGTATTTCAGAGGAAAATCCTCTAAAATCAAGCGGGAGCCACTAAACGACAGAATATTTTTTTTGGGGTGTTCATAAGGCAATTATCAAGGCCCTGATTATTTAGCCTCTAAGGGCCCTCAGTGAAAAAGCGTGACCGGCCTTAAACGGTTCTTATTGGGCTTCCACATTAGGGCCCAAACAAAGTTAGGGAAAATTAACAGGGGCCTTATCAAAGCCCTAACGCAATTTCCACACGGGATAGAATCAAATGTAATAAGCATAACTGAAAATTCTATAAAATGTTTTTTCCTTTTGCTTTTTATATTTCGATTTATCTTTCAATATTCTTATTTCGCTATCATATACTCTTTTTTTCTCTTCTTAGCAGGCTGATTCTGTTTTTATTATTTTACACACAGTTTTTATTTTCAATTTCTTAAACAAAAACTTTCTCTTTCTTATTGCTGACAGATTCTTTGTATATTCAGACTATTATTATATTATTGTTTATTTCTTTTTTTTCTACTAAGTTGTTTTCTATTTCCTCTGCTTTTATTTTATCTTTTAATCTTTGTAACTAAACATTTCTTTTATTATATTCTCTATTTGTCTACCTTCAACTTTGTGTTTTCGTTTTTTTCTTATCTTCTCAAACCGAGAAAGGATTACTTCGGATAATCTGAATTTCCCAACCTTTATGACGCCCCGCTGATTCCTCTTTCTTTTTTTCTGTTTCAGGTCGCCCTTCGCCGCCGGATCTAGGATCGCCGCTGGACCAAGCACCTCGGACCGTCTCTGGACTGCAGCTGTGCACCGCCGACTTCGCCCTGGACCTTCGTTGGACCGCCTTTGGATCTCCCCAAACGGATATAGGATCGCCGACAGATAAGTATCAGGATCAGGTAGGTATGTCTTATAGGTAAGTTGACCGCACACGAATGAATTTAAGTACTCTGATTTCTTTTAGATAATAAAATATAATCTATTTTATTCTATTTCCAGATACAAATTTTCGTGACAAAGTCTTAAAGTGTTAACGCGTCTACCGCGGGATGTTCAACGCCGAGAGTCTAAGTTTCTATCGCAAGGCTTTACAAGACCGAATCGACTGTTCTCTACGAGGCTCCGACGAAAAATTTCTCGATCTCTGGGTTCTGCTCCGGCTCCAGGCCTCCGGTTGCATCCCCACTCTGGCATGGCTCCGCCTACTTTTGGGATGTTTGTGGACCAGATGTGGCCTACACCTGCTTCCCAGATGTGATGCTGTTTTGCTTCCGCGTTCCTGAGCCATTGTTTCGATGGGCAGGTGCTCCACGAACAAAAGCCCCATTGTTCGACAATTTATTCGCTGTTTGTACATCTGAATAAATATTTTGCGCAGCATTCCGTTTTCCAGTATCCTTAGCTTTAATTTATTAAATTAACCTTTATTGTTAATATAGGATCCTTCCAGAAAACGGAACTTTGCGTGTACATTAGTTATCTTAAACTTTAACGCTATGGACATTATTTTATGCCCCGCGTCGTGCTCGCCCGCGATCGCTTGCCAACCCCGCGTGGTATGGCCACTGGTCATTTGCCGTATATTTATGTTAATTACTTTATGCGGTCTCAATTGTTGAGCCCTTGGTGATTGCTCGGCCGTTATGATTTTATCGCTAGCACATCTACGTCGCAAGTTCCGCTTACTACACTTCTTTTACTACAGAGTCACCCGTTATCCGTACCGCGACATACCCTGTGCTTCCAAACATATGCGAGTATCTGGTAACGCTTTAGCGCCTCCCCTACTTCCGGTCCGCTGACCGATGGCCGTGGCCCGCTCCTGGCTACGCCCTAGATGCGCTCTCGGTCTCTATTCGCCTCCCGGTTGGCCCGTTGGCCTCCGGCCGTTGCCGCGCCTCCGTGGTATCTCGACCTTCAGTCCCGCGCGTTCGGCACGCCGTTCGATCGTATGCTCGCGTCGGCCCTGACAACTTTTACGCGCTCGCATGGTTTATTCGCCGGAACGGCTCCTCGTTCGCCTGGGTTAGGATTAACGAGATTCCCACTGTCCCTATCTACTATCTAGCGAAACCACTGCCAAGGGAACGGGCTTGGAAAAATTAGCGGGGAAAGAAGACCCTGTTGAGCTTGACTCTAGTCTGGCACTGTAAGGAGACATGAGAGGTGTAGCATAAGTGGGAGATGGCAACATCGCCGGTGAAATACCACTACCTTCATCGTTTCCTTACTTACTCGGTTAGGCGGAGCACGTGCCCCGAGGGCTTCGTGCCCCGGCGGTCACGGTGTTCTAGAGCCAAGCGTGTCAGAGTCCTAAATTAGTCTAATATGACTGGCCTAATATGCGAATACAACGAAGGGCTCGTGAACACGTCTGTTCGACACGAAGGCCCAGCGAAGAATTTGACAGACGGCATATGTAAACAAATAATATCGCAACAGCTCGTCGTCAGGCACGACGTCACGCAGCGCTTCGCGACTGCTTTTCGGGCTTCTACCGGGCGTCCCGGCACGGGCGCAACAATATAATTAATGTAGCAAAAGGTTTTATTTTAAAAAAATTTTTTTAAATAGTTCTAGACGTTTAAAATTATTTTAAACAGACGTTGCTAAACCTTTATTTGTTTTTCTTTTTTGTATATTTGGCATTTTTAAATAATAATAAAAATATTTTTATTTAAAAAATACATATATAAATAAATAGAAATCAACACCAATAACAATTATTACTTTTGGGACAAAAGTAACAGACTGATACTTTTGTCCCAACTTATATTTTTGCCACAATTGGTTAAATACTCATTATTATAAAATAAACTAACCTCTAACTAAAGGAATAGTGACTTATTTATAATAAACAATAAATAAAGGGGTAAACTAAATTTTCAATAAAATATTAAGAAAATATTAAATAATCTTTTTTATTTTAATTATTAATACAAAAAAATTGAATTAAATATTCTAAATTATCAGGTCTAATTTGGGCGCCGTCGCCAGCAGCCGCGCCGCGAGAATCATGCCTATACACGTGTATATTATATTTCGCCGCTTATATGTCCCTTTTCATACTTAAAAATAAAATGGAAATATATTTTATATATAAAAGATATTAAGTTAAAGAAATAAAGAACAGAAAGAAGTAAAAATGATAAATGATAATAGAAATCCACTCTTGGCCAACATGTACGTCTTTTTTTAAGTTACGTTATTAATTTTTGAAAAATAACTTATTGACAGTACATAAAGAAATTAATTAAAATTAAATTAAATGTTATGTTTCTCATAATTACTAATGAACTATAATGTTAAATTAAGATACTTCGCAATATTATTAGATGATTAGACTGATGTGTGTAGACTCTCTTTCCACATGTTATCAAACTTTAATGTGGAAAAATTCTTTTTTTCCTTAATAGTAAAATCATGATATAATGCAAGCTATTCTTCCTTTAAGGTTATTGGCCATCAGAGCATGTCAAAGAAAAAAATCTGAATTAAAAATATATTATAAAGAAAACCTAAATACACTTAAATTTGCAATTTTGAGAAGATCTGACGTCTAGTTTTTGAGATATTAAATCTCAAAGTTGGCATTTTTAACATAAGTTTTACGGGAAATTGTACCGGAAACATACATTTTTTAGTAAAGATATCTAATTCTAAATAAATATGTGATTATATTAAGTAAATAAGCCATTGGTACTATGTGAAAAAATATTTTCTTGGATCTAAGTATTTTTTTTTTTCAGTGTAGTATGGCGACGTATTTCTGTCGATACTGTCTAGCTACTCGAGACGAACTTCATAGTAATGACGTTCAGCCTATGATGTACGAACGAAGAACGATTGAAAATTACAACGACGCGTTACAAAAAAAAGAAGAACAAAATCACCACCAAGACATAAAGTTCAATTCCAAGTTTAATGAATTGAGAAATTTTCATGTTTGTAATCCAGGATTGCCGCCTTGTCTCGGCCACGATTTGTTAGAAGGAGTTGTTGCATATGATTTGAAAATTTACGTTGATTATTTCATTCAAGAAGGATGGTTCTCATTATCATTTCTAAATAAACGTATTGAATCTTTTATTTATTCGCTACAAGATATGAGAGACAAGCCATGCCCAATTTCAAAACAAAAAAAGAGAATCATTGATAGGGCGTGGCAGATTTTTATCTTCATCAAACTTTTCCCATTACTAGTGGAGGATAAAATTTACGATGCTATGGATGATGTATGGCGGACTGTTCTTCTTCTTGGAGAAATAGTCGAAATAGTTTGTGCTCGTACGATCCACAAATCTTGTTTGTCATACTTAGAAGTGATTATAAGCGAATACATTGGTTTTCATTAGCATAACCAATAAAACGAATACATCTTATTGTGGACAAAATTTGCAACAAAAAAGGACCCCTTAATTTTTTTCGTACGACAAACGCTGTTTTTTTTATTGACGCGCAAAGTTATCCAATATTGCGCACAGGTCGGATAACGCATATTTTGCACTAAAATAATTATTTTTTATTAAAATTTATGTGATTTTTCGCATTATTATTGAACCATATTGCAAAAAATGGCTTTACAATATGATTCAGTAATAATGCGAAAAATTACGTGAATTTTAATAAAAAATAATTATTTTGGTGTAAAACAAACGTTATCCGACTTGTGCAAAATATTGGATAACTTTGCGCGTCAATAAAAAAAATTGTCATACGAAAAAAATACAAGGGTCCTCTTTTGTTGCAAATTTTGTCCACAACAAGATGCATACGATAAAATTCGTCTCAAATAACATCTAAGACCTGAAAACAGCGAAAAACTAAAACTATTCCAAAAAATCAAAATTTTTTGCTTACATAGCTACAAACTAAAGAAAAAGGGTCTAAAAAATCTGTTACACCATGAAAAGTATTCTTTGTAGTTCTCAGATGATGTGTGATTTTTTGGAGATTTTTAATTCTATTTTAAATGACAGAAAACAATCACCGGCGCAACATAAAAAAAACGATGAAATCGAGGGTTTTCGAGATCCGGGTCTCGGACTTTGACGGCGCGTGCAAGCTAAACGACTGACTTGACGATAAATGTTGTTCAGACCATTATTGTAGATAATTTTACGCTCTACAAAAAAGGTAGGCGTAGTTAGTTACCCTATCTTGCTTAGTTTTCGAGATATTTGAGAAAAAATAAAAAAAATCGTGTTTTTTGTTCATAAAATTGTTAATAACTTTTTATTCCGCGTTCATGTTGCGAAGCAAAATAAATCCCACTTATAGCACCTCAAATCAAAGCGATTCATGGTGGTTGCAACCTGGGAAGATTAATTGGAAGGTTAACCCCCTAAATTAGTCTAATATGATTGGCCTATATACTGAATGTTCATAACGACATGATCTGTCTCTACCGGGCATAAAACATTTGATATAATATTTTTACATTTTGTTCGACCCTTAATCATGCTTTTCAATAGATTCGGATCGTGTTGAAAAAACTGAGAATCTCTGTTACAGTTTGATGAAGAATATTTTTTTCTGCAATAAAGGCAGCAAATCTAATATCTAAAGATTTTATACGCTCATCAAACGACAAATGTGATTCATCAGTATTCAAATCTTCGTTCGATTTGTTCGCTTCTATATTACTTTTTTCCAACTTATCTCTATGCATTTTGGATTCTGCGTGTCGATATATATGTGATAGTCCGCAAGCAATTGATAAATCACAAATTGAACAAAATGTTGAGTTGACATCATTTGGCATTCGCGAAACCATGCGGTCTGAATTCCTTTTTATACAACCATTGTTTTCTAAATTTTTGTTTATGATGTCCTTGTTGTTCTGTGACATTTATACTGTTATTATCATCATCTATAATATTTTCTTTAATAATATTTTTGTGACACGCAGAATCCGCGTATCTGGAAACATGCGATGAACTGCACGAAAAATTTTTATTGCATATTATGCAATTATACAAAATATTATCAAATGATGACGTATCTAAGGCTTGTAGCGCCCATACAGCACAAAATGTTTTCAAAAAATATTTCTAAATATTTCTATAAAAATATTGCGAGAAACATTTTAAAATGGTTTTAGGAATATTTTAAAATGGTTTAAAAACCTTTTGTGGTAACATTTTTAAGAATATTTTAAGAATCTTTTAAAAATATTTTTAATAACGTTCTTTTTTATCACCCAGACAAAATTTTCTTAAATATTTAAAATGTATTTTTGAAATATTATGAAATATTCTTAAATATATATATATATATATAATCATAATAATTATGCTATATACCAAGATCCAAGCTCGGACTAAATGGCAATTTAATTTAATCTAATTTAATTGTATACCATAACGGTCGTATATTTTTTTTATATTTCTGGTATTATTGTAAACTTTTTCATGTTTTATTATAGGGTTCTTCTCACATTCTATTTTTGATGGAACTATTTTGGATAGACATTACTATCAAAAGAGTTAATTTAAGCAAAAGCTGTATTGACCAAAGGTGCATTATGGACACATAAGTTAATACACAATAAAACTCATCCCAAAAGACTATATATATTTATGTATTACACATATCTTTTCCAACATTAGTAAACTGCAACATTAGTAAAATAGCAATTTACTAAAGTTGGAAAAGATGTGTACAGACAGCGTCATTAATACCTAATAAAAAACGTTGAAAATTAAATAAATTGTAATTAATAATTAAAAATTTTGCTATCCTTAAATTATTCAGTAGTTTCTGTAATTCTTTTATGTGTGGGAAATTAATGTAGATATCCTAAAATATTATGAATATAATACTCAAAATTCTATAGGTTTTATTCTAATTTATCTTTTTTTTTAAAAGGTGCTTAATAAAATAAATAGAAAAAATACAGAATACATTACATTTAGTACCATGTTCTATGAACAGAAATAAGAAAAAAATGTTACATAAACATACATCTCCAAAATGCTTCATTAGAAGTTATAACCAAAATATGAAATGTATAAAAAACAATTTTATTTCAATTTGTATTTTAAAGTATACCGTCCTTCCTGTCTATCCCTGTCAATACAAGCTATACAATGTAATATTGAATTTATCACTCTAGAGATTTTATGTCAATTTTGCTTTATTTCTACAGCTGTATACAAACTTCCACTTTCAAACATGTTCCATATAACTTTCTTTAAAAAAGCATTTTGCGATCTATGTTTATATAAAATATTTTGTCTTATTTCTGTTCATAGAGCTTGCTACTAAAGTTTGTACAGAAATATATCTATATATAAGACAAAATATTTTATATAAACATTAGATCTTAAAATGCTTTTTTTAAAGAAAGTTATAGAAAAAGTTCGAATTTTGTATCGAGGAAATAATAATTTTGCCATGAATAAGTAACATGCCAATTATTTTATCCTTCTAATTGTATTTGTTATTTAAAATGATTGAAGGTAATTGTAAACAAATTATTTTGAAAATAATACAAATTACTAATGTTTAAAAATTAACATGTTCTAGGTGTGATAAGAAAAGCTCATACGAATGCAACAGATGATCAGATATCAATCCCGATAAAAACGATGGTTAGCTCATGCCAAAGAATGGGCTGCTAAAGAAAAAAGAGATACTTGAAGGAGGTGTGAATGAAGAGGTATTTCTTGCAATCGCAAACAGAGGATTGATCCGCGCATTTTTTTATTTTTCTACAAAGAATTTGTTTAAGTTAGCCTCGAATATAGGGTGCCCTGGAATATAAGCGACCTCAATTTTAATATTTTTCTTTGGCCAATCTGGCGAAGTCGACTTTTAGTCAACAAAATTCGTTATCAAAATTCAAATTGGAGTTTCGCAGCTTTTTAGAAAGATTTAGAACGATAGAAAAAAAGAATTTTTAGAACGAGTCAATAGAAGAACCGCGAAAGTTATTTCTTTGAATAATAATAAGACTTTGAGAATATAGAACTGATTGATTTTAGTTGTTTAATATTCACTATTAATATGTCCTCATACTTAAGCTTTTGTAACTATTTCTCTTTTATTTAGTTCTGTTCTTTAATTACATTTCAAAAATCTAGAAAACTAGACTAACTGTAATAAGTGTACCGAGCGTGTCGTCACTTTTTTAAAAGCTTTTGTAGAACGAGTCAATTAAAGGACCACGAAAGTTATTTCTTTGAATAATAATAAGACTTCGAGAATATAGAACTGATTGATTTTAGTTGTTTAATATTCACTATTGCTGTATTGAATATTTTATCTGAGAAATTCGGATTTTGTCGTATAAATTTCGATTATATGATACATATATTTTATAAAATGTAGAAATATATGTGATTTATGTGATATTAAATATATGTGCAATGTAAAATGAAAGACATTTTTATATAAAAAAGTAGATATTTTATATAAAAATGAATAAAAAGTGTGAAATAATAACAGCTTTGTTTATATATGAATTAAATAATTTCACATTTTTATTTATTTTTTACATAAAATATCTACTTTTTTTACCTTACACCTATATATTCCAATTATATATACATTAATAATATGCTCAAAATATTTTATAAATATACTGATAATATATCAGGAGATATTCTATAGTAGATACTGGTAATGTGATCAAAATATTTTTTTAATATACTAGACACTACAGACGCGCGCGCTTCGCGCGCGCCATTTAGCTTTAACATTATTAATCGCGACACGACGCGGGACGATTAACCTCGCGACACGACGCGAGCTGTCACATCATGACACACACGACGCACTATACACGCACGAAACTCGCCACACTCCGCGATGACAGTCCCTCACGGGATGAAGCAAGCTACGCGGCGCGGCAATCATCAATCGAGATAGCCAATCGGCATCGCGGAAAAGAGGCTTCAATTTTACGATACAAACGAAATTCACTCAGGTAACACACGCCTTTTTTAAAAGTGGACTAGACACTACAGACGCGCGCGCTTCGCGCGCGCCATTTAGCTTTAACATTATGCTATTGTATAATAATCGCGACACGACGCGGGACGATTAACCTCGCGACACGACGCGAGCTGTCACATCATGACACACACGACGCACTATACACGCACGAAACTCGCCACACTCCGCGATGACAGTCCCTCACGGGATGAAGCAAGCTACGCGGCGCGGCAATCATCAATCGAGATAGCCAATCGGCATCGCGGAAAAGAGGCTTCAATTTTACGATACAAACGAAATTCACTCAGGTAACACGCCTTTTTTAAAAATGGACTCACAATATACCAAGAAATATTCTCAGTATATACTGAGTAATCTTTTAGGGCAGACAATAGAACATCCTCAGTACATTCTCAAAATATCATGGACGTATTTCGAATATCAACAGGATATACCCAATCTACGGTAGTGATATACTGACTATGAGTACATTCTTAGGATCTACCTGTGCTGTGTGGGAAGCAAATAAGTGTTTTTCACGGAAAATCACACGACTCGATTGCCATATATGGAGCCATGTCGATAGATTAGACGGCAAAGGGGACATCTGATAGATGAGAGAACCTTACAAAAATTAAATGTTCTATTGCTTTCCATTTTTTTATTAATTAATGAGAAACTATACAAGTGCAAAGAATTAATAACATAAATAAAGCAAAGTACTACATCAATATGTAAAAGTATTTTGCTTATATTCTTACATGGAGTTTACAAAGTATAAGTTTAACAGTTTAACATTTAATTTAATTTCTAATTCCATTTTTCTTGCACTAACAAAAAGTTATTTTTCCAAATTGATAATTATAATATATATATATATATATATATATATATATATATATATATGTATATGTATAAACAAGATATTATTGAAAATATAAAATTCAATTAATAACTTTGATTGATACGGAACAGCCAAGAAATTGATATATTTTCAACAATAAATTGTTCTTATTGCGATATTACTTTTAATAACATTGATAAATATATATTTCATTTAAAGTATATTCATAAACAAGATATACTTTCACTTGTCATATTGATAATTGCCTTAGACTATTTCAAAGAAAAGACAATTTTAAAAAACACATTACAACTCATGGATATCCAAAAACAATTACACTTTTGTAACAGGTGAAAACACAACTTACCCGTGTGACTTCTTCCAGCAGTTTCACTCTTAAAGACTTGATTACAACTACCAAACTGCTCCCGTTCCATGGCTTTCAATAACCATTCAATAATTAAAAAGTACTCACATTAATTTCCATACATTAGGGTCGATTCAGACACAGCCGTGCCGTACCCGTACCGTATCCGTATCGTTAACATTAGACAAGGATGGAGACACATTAGACAAGCCATTGGACAAAAGCCGTTTTATGAAACGTAAAATAGAAAGTTTTTCTTTCTATTTTAAGTATTGCATAAGTAGTAACAATGTTACTACTTATGCAAAAACAATAAATAACTATTTTTTACTTATTATTATATATTAATTAATCACTCATTGTTGCTTCCTCAGGAAGCTGTTTTTGTGAAAAAAAATTTTTTTTAGTTTTCTATGCCAACGTGTTCAGAATGTTCTAAAACTAGAACTAAAATTACATTTTTACAAAATGTCTGTGTGTGTATATGTTGAGATATCGAGCTATTTCTAATTCTATTATATTCTTCAGTCTTTTCTACCTCTATTTTATATATAATACTTTAAGATTTGGTTGATTAAACCAAGCTTTATATACGCGATCAAAGATTCATATGCGAAGTTCATATATGGACCATGTAGCCTGAACTTCTAAAGTCAACATCGATTTGACCTATACGTCGATTGTGACCCCACTTGTGCTACTTTGTAGACTCTCTACTGATTCATGTAGCCTGAACTTCTAAAGTCAACATCGATTTGACATTACGTCGATTGTGAAACCCCACTTGTGCTACTTTGTAAGACTCTCTATGAATTCATAAAAAGGTTAAAGTTGAAATTTAAAAAAGTGTGCAAATGCTATGATAATTAGCTTTCTGCTATGTTTATCGTCTCGGTGTTTTTCTCTGCCTGAGGCATGTTTGAATAGTAAATTGAGGATCGATAACCGCGCTTATTTAACCGGTTATTGTAAAATCTATAAAAAACTGCGGCTATTAATAACATCATTAAAAAATATTGCGGCGTTATATTATTCAGCTAAACCGTCGTATTGACCTGTTCTAATCGATCGTACGTCGTTAT
The DNA here is from genome assembly GCF_030848805.1 of Temnothorax longispinosus. Classification (NCBI taxonomy): domain Eukaryota; kingdom Metazoa; phylum Arthropoda; class Insecta; order Hymenoptera; family Formicidae; genus Temnothorax; species Temnothorax longispinosus. The sequence continues at coordinate 19,787,198 of NC_092368.1, forward strand.
ACATAATTTTTCTCCGCCGCAAAAGGGGATTTATCTCGTATATTTATCTTGTCGCTCGATAACCTTAAGCAATCGTTTCGAGATAACGTACGTTGCGCGATCCAAGTTTTGGATGTTTGGTAGATACACGATAACCGGCTAAATAATTTCTATATACCGCCGTTACACGCTCCTAGAGAATTGAGGAAGCAGAAATAGATTTTCTCGCTATATTCCTCCATTTCTGTCATTGGTCCAATCAGGGTCAACAAGATCGGCTTTCGTGCGAGATTTACAACCTCCAGTAAGATTCCACTAATTTTACGCTCCCGCTGGTCGAAAAGTTTAGCTCGTTCTGACGATCGCCGAAGAACGTGAATCCGAATGACCTCCGGAGACCCGAGCCATTGGCGGCCGGACGATCCGGTCGCGGCGATGCAATAAAGTCGAGTTCCCCATGCCGCCGCGACACCGCGGGTGTGTGCGCTCTCATATGGAGACCGTTTTACCGTGGCTGGAATGAGCCACGAGCACTCAAGGATGGCCGCCAATGCCGCCATCCGCGCGAGCCTGCCCGCTTCGTGTCGCAACTTCCATCCGACCACGTCATCAGTGCGCATGTCGGACTTCAAGAAGCTCTCGCTATCGTCGTATTCAGGGTCAGTTGCAACGACATAAATTAGCTGTCTAATCTGAGACTAATTAATTTTCTTTCTCCGCTCATCTCACGCGGAATTGTAAAGAGAGAGAAGGATTAATCGCTCGTGCCAATCGATTTGACGTCAACTAATCCGGAATTAATAAACTTACTAAAGGCGTATATATGTGCGTATGTATGAATGAAAAAGTATACAGTCGACTGAGCAACAATATTTATTTGAGAGATATTTATTCGACACCATTTCCCCGCGGAGAATTACAACTTCGAGATGGGACATCTCGCACAAAATGACGCGATTTCGCGAAGCGGTGTTTTTCTGGCCGCGCCATAAACGCCGGCGATAAGCAATAAAAACGACTGCTGCGGTGCGGACGGATACGCGTATATAGCGTTTTAAACGACGCAAGTTTTGTCACGGTGTAAACGGGCAGTCAAGGATGTCTACCGCACGGTGCAAGCTGTAGCGGCGGCTGTTACGTGTCGCAACGTTCATTGAACGGCGTCATCGGTGTCCACGAGAGACCTTAACGAGCGTCCACTCGGTCACGCTTGATTCCGTCGCGAAACAATCGTCGCGTCGGTCAAAATCTCATGAAGCATATAACACTGCCAGTGTCAATGATGCACCGAATATCTGACAATCGAATGCCACGGTTATCATGACTGCACAGTCACGATGACTTCCAGAATATCCGATTCATCGTAACAATGCGATGCCTTAGATCAATGCAATCCAAGAGAGATTTTTATAATATATGTAAATCGCTAGGCGAAAAAGTGTGGAATATTTTTGGACGAAATAGAAGTTTATTAGAAGTTCAATTAGTAATTGATATTGTTTTAGCGTTCTTTACAATTTTGTAAAGAAGAATATAAAATACATTATCTTAAAATAATAAAGATAATATAGATATATATTAAGTTTTTATTTTTATAGATTTATATGCTACGAATCTCTCTCTACTCAATTATAGTTTAATGTAAATCACGATCTACGATGAACTATAACCGAAATTATTCGAAGAGAAAAATCAAGGAGAAAAAAAGAGGAGACCGAGAGGAGAAGGGGACACGAAAGCGTGATGAAATAACGAGACCTGTCGAGCGAGAAAAAAACCGCGCTGCAGGGAAAAGAAGAAAGAGACATAGACCAGCCAGCAAGGAGAGAAGCGAGAGGACAATGGAACCACACGGGAAACGAAGGAGGGGAACAGAGGACGTAGCAACATACATTTGACAACGGGAGAGAGATCAACAGAGGACGAAGCCCACAAACGAATTGAAAGGGGGGCATATGAAAATAGACCAAGGAACCACAAGAGGGAACAAATACCTCAACAGGGCAAAAGACCTAAAAAACACGCCAAACCAGAGAGCAACAGAAAAAGAGATGAAGGCTCGGGGAAAGAAAAGCAGAAGCAATTAGACAGAGTCCACCCGTACACCCCCCGCAGAAGCCGCACAAGAACGCATCCTCAAGAGAGGGAACCGCCCACAGACCAACGACCCAGGCGAGGGTCTACGATCCACGAAGCCGAAACAGATGATAGGGAGGCTGGAGAGGAGAACCCCAACCGTCGCAAGACGCGTGCCGCGACCTACAGAGGCACGATCTGGATGTCGGCATACGTATGAACGCGATGGCGGGACAGCGGCGAAACTAACACCGATGACACAAGAAGATGAGGAACTGCCCGTGACGGACAGATGGAATCCAAAAGAGAATGCACGAAAGGATCGCTCCGAACGAGAAAGAAGGGAACAAGGGACTAAGGAGCCACGACGGGATGAAAGCCCAACCCACTGCAGAGAGAGGAAAAAAGGAAAGACCCGCCACCTCCACACGCGCCAAAAAAAGCAAAAAACCAAGAAACGACTCACGCACACCGAATCAGCCAAACGATAACACTAGAAGTCCAATGAGAACAAAAGAAAAGAGCGGCACAGAGGGAATCCCAGGAACGAAAGCAACAGAAGAAAGAGTAATTACCGGACGGAGAGAGAGCAGACAAGAACACGGCCACGAAGACCAAGCAAAGCAGACGAGAAAGAAGGCGACCGCACCTGCGAAGAAATGAACGACAGCCCAGAGAAAGTTTAAAACGAACAACGGACCAAGAGGACAATACTAGACAGAGAAAAAGAATCAGGGGAAGGGAAAAGCCCACGAGCCCCACCGACCCGAGGACGAACGAAACGAGGAGAGATCCTCAGATTCGAACGAACACCAACTTAGACCGAGAAGGACTGGACTAAAAGAAGCACACTAAGGAGGAAAGACAAGATGGAACAAAACAGACAGACTCCCCGCCTTACAGAGTGAGGGGCAAAACATGAACAGAAAAGCGCATCCACGACACCCGCGGACGAGAAGACGAGGAGAACAGAACCACTCCGAGAAGAAAAGCACCCCACAAGAAACGGAACCAGAAGCCCAGCGAACCTAAGAAGCCCTCAGACACGAGAAGAAGCCCATGCCAAGCGGAACCCTGCCCCGACACGCAAGAGAACAGCCGACCCCAAGACGAGAGACAAGAGAGAGAAGTTCACGGAGCGCCCGGACACAACCGCGACCTGAAACCAAACCCAACAACAACATCGAACCCAAGAGATGCACTTATGACAAAACGAAGGACTGAGACATAGGGACAAAATAACTTCCAACAGCTTAATTGAAAGCAGCGGACTAAACAGCCAAGAGCGAGGGAAGATCGACGAAGACGGGGGTGACCAAGTTCCGATCAAGACCGCCAGCAAGACAATCGCGCTTGGCCACACAGAGAGAGAGAGATTAACAGCACCGAGCCTTTCATGCGCATTCACCCGACCCGAGAGCAAAAAAGCGCGACAGCAAGGGCCCAAACACGAACAGAGACACAAAAAAGAGAAGCACATACTACGAGCAGATGCAGAGACAGGAGGGGGGGTGAGAGACCCCACGGCAAGCGAGAGGACTGCACCAGCAAGACAGATCGCCCCCCGGAATAACCCACCCCCCACACCTCTGCTCCATCTCCCCCACACCCATCACAACGATAGAGACCCCAATACCCTGAGACAAGGGAGTGACGACGACAACATCGACGAGGAGAATAAGAGTAGAGAGGAAGAGGAGACAGTAAAAAAACGAAGCGAGACAAAACATGTTTGCAAGACCAACCAGCTGGCACTTCGGTGAGAGATGAACAGAGGCTGCGAATAGAAGGGAACCGCTCCCGACACTCAGAGGACGGAGATCAGCGAGCCCCCAACGGGATCGTGCGCAAAATAACGACGGCGAGTGAGGAAAGGGGAATGGCGGAGGTGGGGTACCTATACAAGAGCAACAAAATCAACACCCAAGAGCAGAAGGAGGGAAAACAAGAGAACGGGAGTCCCACGAATGGAGGGGAAAAAAACCGAGGAGGACGGAGGGAGAACGCAGGAAAGAGTGCGAAAGAAGAATCCCACGGGATATCCCGAGGAGAGAAAAGGGATAAACCGCGGAAAAGAACCAGGGACGACAAGAGAAGAGGGCAGGGGGAAAACGAGGGCAGGAACGGCAAGGGACCGCACGGGGGAGAGGAAACACATCATAAACCGCAGCGAACGCGCACCATAAAACCCCCGAGAAGAATAGGAGTTACCCTGGGAGTTGAAGAACATGGAGTTTTACAAACGAGAAGAGGGACCGCCCGAGAGTGGACAAAGATATGAGGAGGGAGTGAAACAAACAGGGAAAAGAAGGTCGACGAGGACCCCACAGGCAGGAAGAAAGACAGACAACAAAGAAAAGCATCAGTCGACAGGCGAAAAAGCACAAGAGGGCGCCGCGACGCGAGCAAACGCGCTCCGGAGACAGCGACCAAGACAACAAACACGAGGGACTCCAGGAAACACTCCGGGTTCCCACGCCAAGCCCGACGAAGAGGAGACAATGGAAAAGAACGCCCAACAGACCTGTCCACCCCAACCACGTTCAAACAAGAATACTCCAAAGACACAAGCACAGCCTCTCCTAGGGATCCAAAAAAAAGATTTGGAGAGAGAAAAAAGGTTAGGAGCAAATAAGTGAAGGAAGAAAAACCGCCCATACGAAGACAGAGTCCACCCAGAACTATGACGGCAATTCGCCACTTAAGAAGGCAGCAGCGCAGCGGACGCCGAGCGACGAACATGCCGCAAATTCACACGAGCGAGAAGTAACCGAGACTAGCGAGATGAGAGGACCGAGCGCCGGAGTACGCCGTGCCGGGGGGAAGGTGGGACCGGCGCGCGCGGCGACGGGATGTAAGGGCCGACCAGGCCAACAGTTTGCAACCAGA
>NC_092368.1:19792641-19830251 GCF_030848805.1 Temnothorax longispinosus
ATGAAAGATTTAGGCAAAATAAAGGAGTATCTTGGATTAAATATAAATTACAATTATCTAAAAGGGGAACTCACTCTAAGTCAAGAGAAATACATAGAGTCATTAGCTGATAAATATAAAGTTCAAAATAGTAGAATGTACAGTACTCCTATGGAGACAAACTTGAAACTTGAAAAGGCTGAAAGTTGTGAGTCAAGTATAAAGTATAGAAATTTAATAGGTGCTTTGTTATACATTAGTTCAAATACGAGACCAGATATAAGTTTCAGCGTTAATTATCTTAGTAGATATCAAAATAGCTATAGCGAAACGCATTGGAAATATGCATTGCGAATTTTGAAATACCTGTTCTCAACAAAAGACTTAACCTTACATTACAAAAAAAATGAAGACTGCGATATTATGGATTGCTATGTTGATGCCGATTGGGCAGGTGATAATATCGATCAAAAATCCACGTCAGGATATGTAATAAAAATGTTTGGAAACGTAGTTGATTGAAAATCTAGAAAACAAAAATGTATAACCAAAGCCTCGACATTTGCAGAGTATGTAGCATTATCTGAAGCAGTGAGCGAGATAAAATATGTAAGAGAATTAGTAAAAATATTCGGCATAAATGTTAGTGAACCAATAAAAGTTTTTGAAGACAACTCAGGAGCAATAAATATTGCTAAAAATGGTAACTTTACGAAAAATTCTAAACACATTGAAATACACTATATCATTTTGTACACGACAGTGTAAAAGATAAACTGATTGATGTTTGTAAAATCAGCTCAAGTGAAAATGTCGCGGATATTTTTACTAAAGCTTTGTGTAAAGAGAAGTTCGAAAAATACAGAAAGCAATTGAATGTAATTTGAGATAAATAACTAAAGAATACAGTACAAATGTAAGGAGGCGTGTTGAAATATAGTATACATTTGCCTGTATTCATTTAGGAGACACACTGTAAGTCTCCCCTCTCACAGTATGTACGTGAGTATCACGTGAGAGCACTGACTGCGAGGGCTACCGAAATATGCGAGGCTCTCGCGTCGAGCACTCCGGCTTGAACCGTTGCTTACGAAGTCAAGACGGACAGTCATGTATATATAAGGTCGTAAATAAACTCGTTAGTGTTATCAAAGAATAAAGTCCTCTCTGCTAAACCTCAATTCTTAACAATAATATTTTTACATTTTGTTCGACCCTTAATCATGCTTTTCAATAGATTCGGATCGTGTTGAAAAAAACTGAGAATCTCTGTTACAGTTTGATGAGGAATATTTTTTTCTGCAATAAAGGCAGCAAATCTAATATCTAAAGATTTTATACGCTCATCAAACGACAAATGTGATTCATCAGTATTCAAATTTTCGTTCGATTTGTTCGCTTCTATATTACTTTTTTCCAACTTATTTCTATGCATTTTGGATTCTGCGTGTCGATATATGTATATGTGATAGTCCGCAAGCAATTGATAAATCACAAATTGAACAAAATGTTGAGTTGACATCATTTGGCATTCGCGTAACCATGCGGTCTGAATTCCTTTTTATACAACCATTGTTTTCTAAATTTTTGTTTATGATGTCCTTGTTGTTCTGTGACATTTATACTGTTATTATCATCATCTATAATATTTTCTTTAATAATATTTTTGTGACACGCAGAATCCGCGTGTCTGGAAATGAACTGCAATGAACTGCACGAAAAATTTTTATTGCATATTATGCAATTATACAAAATATTATCAAATGATGATGTATCCAAGACTTGTAGCGCCCATACAGCACAAAATGTTTTCAAAAAATATTTCTAAATATTTCTATAAAAATATTGTGAGAAACATTTTAAAATGGTTTTAGGAATATTTTAAAATGGTTTAAAAACTTTTTGTGGTAACATTTTTAAGAATATTTTAAGAATCTTTTTAAAATATTTTTAAAAACGTTCTTTTTTATCACCCAGACAAAATTTTCTTAAATATTTAAAATGTATTTTTGAAATATTATGAAATATTCTTAAATATATATATATAATCATAATAATTATGCTATATACCAAGATCCAAGCTCGGACCGTAAATGGCAATTTAATTTAATCTAATTTAATTGTATACCATAACGGTCGTATATCTCTTTATATTTCTGGTATTATTGTAAATTTTTTCATGTTTTATTATAGGGTTCTTCTCACATTTTATTTTTGATGGAACTATTTTGGATAGACATTACTATCAAAGGAGTTAATTTAAGCAAAAGCTGAATTGACCAAAGGTGCATTATGGACACGTAAGTTAATACACAATAAAACTTATCCCAAAAGACTATATATATTTATGTATTACACATATCTTTTCCAACATTAGTAAACTGCAACATTAGTAAAATTTACTAATGTTGGAAAAGATGTGTACAGACAGCGTCATTAATACCTAATAGAAAACGTTGAAAATTAAATAAATTGTAATTAATAATTAAAAATTTTGCTATCCTTAAATTATTCAGTAGTTTCTGTAATTCTTTTATGTGTGGGGAATTAATGTAGATATCCTAAAATATTATGAATATAATACTCAAAATTCTATAGGTTTTACTCTAATTTATCTTTTTTTTAAAAGGTGCTTAATAAAATAAATAAAAAAAATGCAGAATACATTACATTTAGTACCATGTTCTATGAACAGAAATAAGAAAAAAATGTTACATAAACATACATCTCCAAAATGCTTCATTAGAAGTTATAACCAAAATATGAAATGTATAAAAAACAATTTTATTTCAATTTGTATTTTAAAGTACCGTCTTTCCTGTCAATACAAGCTATACAATGAAATATTGAATTTATCACTCTAGAGATTTTATGTCAATTTTGCTTTATTTCTACAGCTGTATACAAACTTCCACTTTCAAATATGTTCCATATAACTTTCTTTAAAAAAGCATTTTGAGATCTATGTTTGTATAAAATATTTTGTCTTATTTCTGTTCATAGAGCTTGCTACTAAAGTTTGTACAGAAATATATCTATATATAAGACAAAATATTTTATATAAACATAGATCTTAAAATGCTTTTTTAAAAGAAAGTTATAGCAAAAGTTCGAATTTTGTATCGAGGAAATAATAATTTTGCCATGAATAAGTAACATGCCAATTATTTATCCTTCTAATTGTATTTGTTATTTAAAATGATTGAAGGTAATTGTAAACAAATTATTTTGAAAATAATATAAATTACTAATGTTTAAAAATTAACATGTTCTAGGTGTGATAAGAAAAGCTCATACGAATGCAACAGATGATCAGATATCAATCCCGATTAGCTCATGCCAAAGAACGGGCTGCTAAAGAAAAAAGAGATACTTGAAGGAGGTGTGAATGAAGAGGTATTTCTTGCAATCGCAAACAGAGGATTGATCCGCGCATTTTTTTATTTTTCTACAAAGAATTTGTTTAAGTTAGCCTCGAATATAGGGTGCCCTGGAATATAAGCGACCTCAATTTTAATATTTTTCTTTGGCCAATCTGGCGAAGTCGACTTTTAGTCAACGAAATTCGTTATCAAAATTTAAATCGGAGTTTCGCAGCTTTTTAGAAAGATTTAGAACGATAGAAGAAAAGAATTTTTAGAACGAGTCAATAGAAGGACCGCGAAAGTTATTTCTTTGAATAATAATAAGACTTTGAGAATATAGAACTGATTGATTTTAGTTGTTTAATATTCACTATTAATATGTCCTCATACTTAAGCTTTTGTAACTATTTCTCTTTTATTTAGTTCTGTTCTTTAATTACATTTCAAAAATCTAGAAAACTAGACTAACTGTAATATTATTAAGTGTACCGAGCGTGTCGTCACTTTTTTAAAAGCTTTTGTAAAACGAGTCAATTAAAGGACCGCGAAAGTTATTTCTTTGAATAATAATAAGACTTCGAGAATATAGAACTGATTAATTTTAGTTGTTTAATATTCACTATTGCTGTATTGAATATTTTATCTGAGAAATTCGGATTATGTCGTATAAATTCCGATTATATGATACCTACATATATTTTATAAAATGTAGAAATATATGTGATTTATGTGATATTAAATATATGTGCAATGTAAAATGAGAGACATTTTTATATAAAAAATAGATATTTTATATACACATTTTACTGCAGGATGTATATTGTTACATGCGAGGACCGATTTCTTCAGTGCAATGGTCAATAGCAGGACCGTCCAGTTTAACTATTTCTCAATTATTGTCATCTATACGTTTGATTATTACTTAAGAACTTGCAATATTCTACACGGTGCATTATTTAAAAATTAACACACGAAAATGTTGACCCACGAAATACGGGCAAACTACAGCCAAATCAAAATTTTTACTCTAGGACGTATTGTTACATGCGAGGACCGATTTTCTCGGTGCAATGATAAATAGCAGGACCGCTCAGTTTAACTATATTTTCAATTAATTTCATCTGTACGTTCAGTTGCTTGAGAACTTGCGATATTTTACTTGGTGCATTATTTAAGAAATAACACACGAAAATATTGGCCCACAAAATACGGCAAACTATAGCCAAATCAAAATTTTTACTCTAGGACGTATTGTTACATGCGAGGACTGACTTCCTCGGTGCAATGGTAAATAGCAGAACCGCCCAGTTTAACTATTTCTTAATTAATTTCATTTATACGTTCGGTTATTATTTGAGAACTTGCAATATTCTACTTGGTGCATTATTTAAAGATTAACACACGAAAATGTTGGCCCATGAAATACGGGCAAACTACAGCCAAATCAAAATTTTTACTCTAGGACGTATTGTTACAGGACCGATTGCGAGGACCGATTTCCTCGGTGCAATGGTAAATAGCAGGACCGCTCAGTTTAACTATTTCTCAATTAATTTCATCTGTACGTTCAATACTGTGTGTGCTCTCTGGTTATTAGTTTTTTAAATAAAGCCAATGTGACAACATGCCCCGGTCTACTCTATTTATTAACATATAAATTGTCTCAAGATTTTCTTGAGACGTTTTTTAGTGCTATACGAAGTCGTGGTGGTTTTAATAATAATCCGAATGCTTTGCAACTGAAAAGTGCATACAAACGTCTATTAATCAGGCATGAATTGAAAGAGTTTGATAACGGCAATTGTCTTTTTGATAGTTTAGAAATGTTTTACATGTTTTACATGTATCATCAAATTCAAAAATGTTTAAGTGTCCCATAGCAAATGAAGAAATAGAAAATTCTGATGAAGAAACACTCATTTTCGAGCATGATTATATAAACACATTTTGGCAGCTCACACTATATATAGATAATATAGTACAATATATAGCAGGATATATTTGTAATAAATTATATAAAATTATAACTTTTCTTACAAAAAAGTATTACTAACTGGTTAGTAATAAATACTTATTTTGTATATTAATAATACTAAAATTAAGTATTTATTAGTACTTGAATCACTGTGATTCAAGTATTGCACAGTATTTTATTACTGGTCAGTAATTTATGAAAGTAGTATTTAATACAGGACGAGTATTGAATACTTAGTATTAAATTTCTGATGAGAAAGCATTTAATACCAGGTGATAAATACTTGTGTAATAAATACTTGTGTTGAATTACTGATGAGTATTTCAATGTTAGTACTGAAATACTGGACCGAGAATTCCATGTGTAATAAATCACTGGCCAGTATTTTAATGTTAATACTCAAGTACTGAACTGAATATTCCATGTGAAATTAATCACTGCAGTACTACAATTTGTATAGAAACATTATAATGGGTAATTCCTGATAATATTAAGGAAGAGAGATAAAAGTAAGGCACAAATACATTTTATATGAAGGTCTGTACTAATTCGTCGTGATAAAAGTGTACAAGTTTTGAAATAGTACTGCGGATATCATTCTTATATCCAATTCAAAATTTTATTACTCTTTTTAAACTGAATTTGTTTCTTAAGATGATTTTTGAAAAATTATATATTTGCGCTGGTTATGACACATGTAGACTATATATAACACTTACATCAAATTAAGAAGTAGTCTACTACGTAAGGCAGTTGGCTCACGATCCAGAGGGCCCGAGTTCGAATCCCACCAAGGTAAGTGTGTTTTTCAAATACCAGAAAATATTTATAATTATAGACTGCATCTTAAGAAACAAATTTAGTTATAAAATAATAATTAAGTTTTGAAAAAAATAATTTTTTTTATGCCGAGTAAATATCAGAAATCGAAATATCGGTGAGTAATTCAATACTAAGCACCAGTAGTTCTGTATAGTATTAATCACTACCTATAATATTTATCACTACCAGTATTTTCCCAGTATTTCCCAAATAAATATTGACAGTATTAAATCACTGAGATTTTAAGTATTTAGTCAGTAATACTTTTTTGTAAGGGTATTTTAATGTTAATACTCAAGTACTGAACTGAATATTCCATGTGAAATTAATCACTGACCAGTACTACAATTTGTATAGAAACATTATAATGGGTATAATTCCTGATAATATTAAGGAAGAGAGATAAAAGTAAGGCACAAATACATTTTATATGAAGGTCTGTACTAATTTGTCGTGATAAAAGTGTACAAGTTTTGAAATAGTACTGCGGATATCATTCTTATATCCAATTCAAAATTTTATTACTTTTTTTAAACTGAATTTGTTTCTTAAGATGATTTTTGAAAAATTATATATTTGCGCTGGTATGACACATGTAGACTATATATAACACTTACATCAAATTAAGAAGTAGTCTACCACGTAAGGCAGTTGACTCACGATCCAGAGGTCCCGAGTTCGAATCCCACCAAGGTAAGTGTGTTTTTCAAATACCAGAAAATATTTATAATTATAGACTGCATCTTAAGAAACAAATTTAGTTATAAAATAGTAATTAAATTTCGAAAAAAATAATTTTTTTTATGCCGAGTAAATATCAGAAATCGAAATATCGGTGAGTAATTCAATACTAAGCACCAGTAGTTCTGTGTAGTATTAATCACTACCTATAATATTTATCACTACCAGTATTTTCCCAGTATTTCCCAAATAAATATTGACAGTTTTAAATCACTGAGTTTTTAAGTATTTAGTCAGTAATACTTTTCTACAAGGGTTGTGATTTTTGTAAAAATCAATTATTGGGTGATAAAATGCCTTTGTTATCAGAACTAAAAAGTAGAGGGCCATATTTAAAACCATCTGATAATGTATACAGGATTTGTAAAATGTCAGAAACAACTATCCGGCAATATACAAATAAATTGCGAAAAAATAAAATTAAACAATTTTTAACAATTACTATATATCGTAGATTATTATCTCCATTTTCTAGTGATGCTATGCAAAATCATATATTATCTCAACATATAATATCATTATACATAAACGTAAGACTGTTTCACGAAGCCAAAAATATGTCTATCAAAAATAATTTTATTCGTCAAAAATATACAAAACTTATTTTATTTAGTCATCAATAGTTTTTATGTGTTATGTTTACAAATGTTTATAATTTTAGTATTATGTAAAAGTATATAGTTTTAATATTATTATAGTTTTAGTATTATATACATATACAGATGTATATTATATAAAAATCTTCTTTTCGTTTTGTTTTTATATGTCACTTTTATATTTTTAATTTTTGTTTTATAACATAAGGAAGACAATAAAAATAAATATTATAACTGTATCATATTGTTTCTTTTTTTAACAAATAATTTTTAAATCTTATTATTAAATACAGCTTTTTAAGTCTGCGGTGGATTTGCTACTACAAATGCTTTGAAGCATTTTTCTTCTTCTTTCTTTCAGTAAAGACAGAAAAAGAAGAAAGATTTGTAGCGTCAAGTCAACCCCATCAAACCGGTTACGCCAGCGCATGCGTATAACCTTCGTAGTACATGATCACCTATATATATTGTATGTGTATCTCACTTTCCCGGCGTCGTTACCGCCTATTGTGAGGATACGCCACTAGCAATATAGGAGTATTACATATATGGTAACGACGTAGTTGACGTCCACTTGCTCAGGCGGCGCGTCAGTATACGTCTGCTGGAACGGAATGATCCCGGTGGCTGCTCTTAGATTTCTCTCTGATAATACGTATAATACGTACAAAACTTCTGGAATGGGTATGAAACCCAACCCTGGTTTTCGCGAATCGGATTCGCGAATCGTGCATTTGTATACCATGTGTGTTTAGACAAATGTACGATTCGCGAATCCGATTCGCGAAAACGCACATAGTGTAGCCCCAGCCTAACTGTTGTAAAAAGACGATCAGCGAATTCACCACATGATCATCATCTAATTTAAATATATTTTTATTCTTTTATATAAGTAAATATTTTTTTGTATTCTGTCTCGTTCTTTCCCTGCCCTTTTCCCTTACCCCTTCTCTTTTTCAAATTCTCATTCTTTATTGTTTCACTTATCTAATTATGCATCTATTATTTTAGAACATAAAATTAACACTATGGCTTTGCTACATTTACTAACTGATGATGATCTTAAGGAATTAGTTCCTTTGTTAGGAGAACGGAAAAGAATTCAAGCAGCATTGTCAAAAGTTACTCCAACAACAACAATAGAAAACACAACAATAGAAAATACAACAATAGAAACTACATCATCTGAAAATATAGTATTTATCTTATTAAAATATAGTACTTGTGCATTTTGTTGTAAACATTTTTAATAATTAATTTACTGTTTAAATATTTATACGATGATATAATTTCTAGATGCCTCCAGAGAATATAGAAACATATATAGAACCAGTGGCAAAAAAATCAAAGCTTTCATTATCAACAGAATGCGATATTGCTTCAACGTCGTCAAACATTTTGATAAATGAAATATCTGAAATTTCTAACAATAGCAGTAATGAAGTACACATTATTAGTGTGGATGATAGAATAGATAGAATATTCACAGCATACGATATCATTAACTTTGATTTAAAAGACTTGTTAAACAGGCATATAGTAGGAAGAGCCATATTATTAAAATACGATGTTGAAAAATCTATTAACGATAGGGACCGCAATAATTTGTGTAAAATTATTATATGCTATTTTCTAAATAAAGGAAAACGGCTGAATAATGCAACAATAAGCATTCTGGCTGATAAAGTAGCAGAGATTTTTGAAGGAGAAAAAAGGTCAACTTATTATGTCAGTCCTATTGGAAAAAATAAATCACGTAATAATAAACCAGAAGTAGCAAGAGGAAAACTAATAGACAAGCATAAAAATAAATGGACTATGTTGAGGAAAATTATAGGAATTTTTGAAAAGCCTAAAGTCCAGGAAACGCAAGGTATATTTTAATTGATATATAAAGTTAAGTTTAAGTTTTTTTAAGTAAATTTTCCTAAGGGAATGCTCGGCAGAAAGTGGAATATTTCTACCAAATATGAAGGTAATTTATTATTCACAGAAATCTTTTTATCATTTACATATTATCACTTTTTAAATCTACCAGTGAAATATATTCTTTGTTATATTTTTTATTTATGCTTACGAGATTATTTGAACTGAATTTTAGACAACTGAGATATCTCACAATAATATTTTTTAACAAATAGCAAAATGTCGATATAACTATTCTGTGAATTTTGCACGCGGTGTATTCTTACACAATAAATCGACCAATACTTACACCCATATATTATAGACTTCCAGAATTATATATTAAACCTAATTTTGAAATACATAACCTATTCATTTTAAGGCAATGGATCTTTGAAGTGTTACATATTTATTTATAGTATTATATTCTTTCTTTGATGCATATATTTATATACATACATTTTTTACATATCAGATATATATTATATACAATTTATCTTCACAGATCTATTACCTCAATTTAATAGAAAATAATTTATGACTCACCGATATGATGGCGCAACAGCGGCAGTTGTAATGCAAACTGTGTCGAAAACTACAAAACACAAATGTATTTAAATTAGAACAGTGCTCGGAATAATTGCTATTTCTATTGCTAATTAAAAAATGATTATCAGTATTATCACAGGCCTAAAATAATTGAAATACATGAAGATGTTCAATGGTATTCTGTAAAATGGGAAGAATTACCAAATAAATTCCCTTATAACGTACACATTATGGGTGATGGAAAAAGTTATATTATACCTTTACAATGAGATAAATATTTCCGTTTTTTTTTCTTTAAATAAAAAGTCTAATTTCAAAAGCATGAAGTTAAGGCTTTATGTAGTATATTTTAAGACAAAACAAAGAATTGACATTTTTATGTTTATACATAATATATAGATTATATTATATATTATATTATATTTTATAATATTATATAGATTACAATTTTAAATAAAATACGTTTTTCTACATACATGCATCTTTTTCTGTTTATTTTGATCTGTTATCTTTTATTCAACATTGGATTTTTCATAATGCAGATTGGTGAAAAAGAGTAATTAATAACTAAGGGTATGTTATTTATAATATCAAACATATTTATACCTAACATATGTAGCAGTATAAATATGTTGGATATTATAAATAACATAATCTTAGTTATTAATTGCTCTTTTTCACCAATCTGCATATGAAAAATTCGATGTCTATAGTACTATTTTGTTTAAAACAGAATATTATTTAAGACAAACTACGCGGAACTATTTGAATGAAACAATTGGACATTTGGAATAGCAATAAAATTGTTCAAGTAAAATAATACAGTTCTTTATACTGACAATGGGGTTGTTTAAACTAAGCGGTTAAGTTGTTTACATGGAACAATAAACTTCTTTAAGTAAAAGAAACAATTATTTGGATGAAAAAATAAATCTTTTTTCTCGAAAAAAGTACATTGTTTCAATAAAACAACAACATCTTTAGGTCAAATAAATCTTATTCTTTTATTAAACGAATATTTTACTTGAAGTAAAGCTATTCATTATTTGAAAAATCAAACAATCATATTTGTCGAATCAAAAATTTGTTTGTTTGGACCACGGTCTTACATACAGGTCTGGAAACTCATGCCAATTTCGGTGGTGGGGACTGACTCACTTAATGAAGCAAATCTGTAGTTTCTTTTATAGCCACCAGAGTCGCTGCGATGTAGGAGTCACGTTATCGTTGACTACAGTTCGGGGTTAGGGTCACGTAAAACAGTGAGATAAACAGTGAGAAAATGCCGAAAAGGTGTGCCGTTCCGGGATGTGACACAAACAAAAAATTATGCAACAAAAACTACAGTGTTTTTAATGTGCCGAGCGAAGAAAATCTGCGTGAAAAATGGGCAGCTGCAATTCCGGGCATTCAATATTTAAAATCACATCAATATATATGCGAGAGACACTTTAGTGATGAATGGGTAGTGCGGAAGTGGGTGAAACATGATGCTGATGGAGAAATAATAGTTGAAGTAAGTATCATGTTAAAATAATATTGTTTAATAACACATTTTACGCTTTCAATTTAAGAGATTGATTGACGGCAAAGCAATGTAAAAATACTATGCAAAGATCACCAAAAATGAATAAGTTTTGTTATTTAAATAGTTTTTTTCGCAGCTCACAGTTTATGAGTAAATAGTATTTTACTTTTAACTCGTAAGATTGTTCTAATGGAAAAAATTAGTTTGGTTATGCTAGGTTTATATGAAGAAAGTGACTCTTTACACAGAGAGAAATGTTTCTTTAGATTTAATAAATTTTCTTAAATCTAAAGAAATTTATGCATTGGAATAGTCCAACCGAATCAGTGTTTAAACTAAAAAATGCAATTGTTTGATTTTTCAAAGAATACATATCTTTGTCTTAAATAAAAAAATTGTTTGAAACGAAAAACATATTTTCTTTGCTTTAATAATACTATTGTTTTATTTAAATATCAATGTTTTATAAAAAATGTCTTAAACATTTATTTATTATTTATTTATTTATACATGATATATGTAGTAGTCGGTTGACTGCTACGTATATAAATAAATAAATAATAAATAATTGTCATATCTCCATCACTCGAGTGACCGGTGTGATATTAGATTCCAAGTTGTACACTGATGTGTACAACTGCGAGTGATAGATGCTTTTACTGTGGAGCCTTATATACGGTCTCTGGTCGAATTTGACTTACGAGTTTAGTAGCCGCCTAGCGGTGAAAACGCTAATTACATTTATTGTAACCAAAGAAAATGTTTTTTCATCGAAACATATTCTTTCAAACAATCGTGTTTGTTCTATTAAACAATATGGTTTAATGTAATAAAACTACAAAATTTCTATTCAACAAAATAATGTTTTACTTAAAGTAAATTTGTTTCTATGAAATAAATATAATCCAAACAAATGGAAATAACGAATGTAAAGAAATATTTCTCTCTGTGTATATAAAAAGGTTCCTTCTGGTCTAAAGTGTTAATTCTACATTGAACCTTTACGCAGAAAATATTCTTATTTTTACACTGAATTTTTCTTTATGCAGAGACAATTAATGTCTTTATAGCTTGTGGACAATTTATTACTATGGAGGTCTTCCAATTTTTAATGTTAACTAAAAAGATATTTACTTCTTGGGTGCCATATAAACGTATTCGCTTGATGCATGGTGCTATGCCCACAATATTTGACTCTCAATCAGCAAAAGACAGTTCATTAATAAAGAGTAAGTCGCCAAATTTATAATAATGTAACTTTATTGGTTTTATTATAATAAAAACATTTGCATTGTAGTTGATGAATCAAACAATGTTCATGACACAGTGTCTATTGATGCAAGCATTGACGTAATACACGAAGATCAAGATGCTGGTGGGCAAAATGAGCTTGTCTCATTAACAGTTAACACTGAACATCTGCATGACAACGCTGCTATTGTTATGAATATCAACGGTGTAACTAGTTTACCTGATCAAGGTATTCCTAGCCAAAACGAGGATATTTCGAAAGCTGTTTATACTGACCGGATTGGTAATGGTATATACGCAATACAATGCTTTAATGAATTATTTATTGAAAGAAATAATGAACAAGCACTTGTTGTTAATTATCCACACAACTCAAAATTATATTTCAGAAGAGCCAACCGATATTTTGATTGGAAAAGAATTCGAGGATACTAATATATCATCAGCTGCCAATAGAACTCCAGAAATAGAGCCAAGCGATACTAGTATCGTTTTCCTGCAATTCAGAGTTACACATGGATCCCAGATTACATTTTGGTCAGATCCTGCTTCACCAGAAGATGTAATGCTCTCGAGTTCATGGACCGCAACTACAGCGTTTAACAATAAAACACAAAAATTAATAATTTCGCAAATATCAATAAACACTGACTCTAGTTCTACTCCGGTCTTGAGTAAAAGCATCACAATCGACAGCGATAGAATGATAACATACTATGTGCATGGAAAAGTGGTAAAAGAGAACCATCAAGATCTTCCACGAATTTTAAGCACTCCACAAAGGTTGCAGTCAATTATCATGAATTTTCAATCACTACGAGTCTGCAATGGATTAGGTTTAATTAATGTGGATTTAAAAGAAACAAATGCCGCAGTAAAAGATAATTTGAACGTTTGGCGCAGTAACAAATGTTTATTAATTGGACAAAGAAAAAAATGTAACATGTGTGCAAAATTGCGAAAACTTCTAAAGCAAAAGGCTTTACGACACGTGAAGCGTGTAACGGTTAAACGCGTACGCGTTTTATCGAATTCCATGGATCAGAAAAAGCTCAGCATTCTGCGGAAAAAGATTAATGTTGAACGACGTCTGAGGAATCGTCAAAAGTTTAGAATAAAATTACTTACAGATAGTTTGACACAAAAGCAAGATGAATTTGTAGCTTTAAAAAATCAATTGTTGGAGGAACGGTGTAACATGCTTAATGTTCCAGAAACGCAAAAGAAGTTATTACAAGAAATAATAGCTGCCGCAAAGACGAAAAATCCGAACGGTCGAAGATACACAAAGGAGTGGCTCATGTTGTGTATATTAATGAACGTTCGTTCTCCTGGCTATTACGATTTTTTAAGAAGGAACAACATTGTACCTCTTCCCTGTACGAGAACAATACGCGGTTATTTGTCCTTGATTGATTCTAAGTGCGGCTTTGACGAGAAATTTTTTCAGTTATTGAAAAAAAAATGCAATGTAAAAAGCCTATCCAACGCCATGGATTGCTAGTGCTTGACGAGATAAATTTAAGAAGATCCGTTACAGTTTCCTCGAAAAACCTATGCTACAGTGGATTAACGGATTTTGGCGACGATGGACCGAAAGCGTCCGTCATAGACGACCAGGCAACACACGGGCTAGTCTTCTTATTTCAACCTCTCGCCGATACATTTACGCAACCAATAGCTGTTTTTGCATCTAAAGGTCCAGTTAAAGGTGAGGAGTTAGCGAAATTGGCGCTGAAGGCAATAGCTCTTCTAGAAACATCCGGAGTTTTTATTCATGGAATTATATCAGACGGCGCCCACACAAATGCAAAAATGGGTTCAATTCTCGGAATCGAAAGAAGTATTCACAATACAAAAACTTGGTTTACACACCCGTTGAATAGTGAAAGACAGGTTTTTGTTTTCTCCGACGTTCCACATCTCATAAAAAATATTCGTAATCGTCTTTAAGGCCGGTTTTCACACGCAATGATTAGTGGCGCCAACTGACTGGCATTCATTGGCGCCAGAACCGACTAGCAAACTCACAAGTATTTACACAGTGATTGGCGTATACTATGGAAAATATTTAACATTTATTAAACACACAGTAAATGACAACAACCATATAACCTCAAATTTTGAGGTTATATGCTTTGGCCAATAACCGCCAGTAAACGCCACATTACTAGCGCCAGTTTGCATCAAGTGTTTACACTTGCATTTTTACTGGCATTAGTCGACTGGCGCGGCCTGGCGCCACCAATCATTGCGTGTGAAAACCGGCCTTTATAATAAGCGACGGCTGCGGGTACGTATGCTAAATGTATTAAGGTGGTTCATGCAGTACTTGCAAGTCAAATAAACAACTATTTTTATTAGTGATAAATAAGTGTGATTTTTGTCCGTAAAAATCAGCATATAATTAGATTTATTATTCATGACATCTTTAATGTTATACGACCTCTACGTAATTAAAATATTGAGACAAAAGTCACATCTTTTACTAGAGTTGTGAGCCGTATGAATATATGTACAACAGCAGCGCGGCAACGAATAAATAATGCATGTTAAAATTATTTGGACATTTTATAACCTCATTGTATTGAAACTTGTATTTATTCAGTATTGCAGCTAGATCTTGATGCAAGGTAATTTTAATTCTTTTCAGAAATGGACGAATATTTTGATTTTACCCTTTGTTTTATTCAGCGTCCAGAACATGGTAAACAAATGTTTTGAGATATGCGCTATACTCATCAGCTGACACATGCGACGTTGTCAAGCTGCCGCTAATGCCGCTCGAGTCCAGCCGTCAGTTCCGTGTTGTCGATTTAGTCAATCAAAAATTACGTTTTATTAATATATGGTACGGTCAATGAACTCGGACTTTCATCCAGTATCTTGCAAAATGTTTATTGCATCGTTTCGTCAGTTTTTGGTTCGTTTATCTAGTTTTGAAGTATTGCAACTTTTGCAGCATAAGCGCTTTAACCTCGTTTTTCGGATAAGGGGTCCCCCCACCGCGTTAAATTGGCAAAGTTTACAGACATGTATCTCTGGAACCAATCGGTTAAAAAATCCGAACTTTTACAGACACACTCGAGGAACGTTAATCTTTCATTTCATATTAAATTTTCCGGGCTAAGTACATATGACCTAAATGCATGAACCACCTTAAAAAGATGGAAATATATAGGATCAGTAATCAACGCTTTTTTTTGTTATAGTTGAGTGCAAATAGAGATTGGGTCGAATGGAAATATTTTGAAAAGTTGTTTGAAGTGGATACGATGCATCCCGGGAATGCGAGGGCTTGCCCAAAAATATCTCAAAACCATATTAAATTAGACAGTGTTAGTAAAATGCGCGTACGACTTGCAACTCAGGTAGATCTTTAATTACATATTTGTGAATAATGCTTACGAGGAGAGACTACTGTTATTCGGTATTATTACAGATATTCAGTAATTCAGTTGCTGATGGACTAAGATTTTATTCCAGTCACAGGTATGATGGGTTCACCGGCTGCGAAGAAACCATAAAATTCTGTAAACAAATCAATGATATGTTTGATGCATTGAATCGAAAGATGCCAAATCAAGGCCTAACCCTAAAGACGAAAGATTTCGAGGTAAAATAGTGAACAAACTTTTTGAAAGGTTATACTTTTAAACTGTACGCTTAGTAGAGATAAAATGGTTCATGATATTTTAGATTTTACAATCATCTCTGCAATGGCTAGATGACTGGGAAAATGCTAAAATTAGAGGCGATATTTCAAGTGATGAATTTTTAACAACGGACACAGCTAACGGATTAAGATTATCTCTAATATCTACAATGGACCTTTGCAAATATCTCATTACTAATTTCAAGTTTGAATATTTGCTCACTGAAAAAGTCAATCAAGATAATTTAGAGGCAATCGTCTCATCATCATAATATTATGCTTTAATCGACTTCATTTTAACTCTCTAATAGGAATTATTGAACTACTCCACAGAAATTCTTTGGTACAATACGACAGGCTGCAGGTTCTAACGATCACCCCAGTTGTTCAACATTTTTGCAATTATACAAACTACTATCGATGTACAGTATGATTAGGCCGCCGATTTATGGCAATTGTACAATCACAAGCAATAAGCCAACTAATATTTTATTTTTAATTGACGATTTGCTAAAAATTTATGGTCGAAAAGATACGAAGAGTTCACAAGTCATAAATAAATTACGATATCAATTGGATAAACTGATAGAGCATGAAGAGTGGGAAATGGACGAACTTAAAGATAACGATTATGCATTACCGCATGTATTAGACTGCATTGTGTATTATGTCACAGGTTTTTACTTTTATAACTGTATTCCTGCTGTACGCTTTGCCCTTTATATCTTACGCTTTACATGCTTTTTTTTTTTTTTTTTATAAGTAGACTTAGGAACATTAACATTCTTCTGCTTTCCCTTACAGAAATATAATACTATAAGTGATTATTTGGCAAGTGATTAATTACTTATTTTGAGTATTAAAAGCACTGTTTTTAATGCTTTTAATACTCAAAATAAGTAATTAATGTAAGCAAGTCCTTCGACGTTATGATTGTATAGTTTGTGCACGATCTTTGACTACGAATGGAAACGAAGTTTTACCATCAATGTTAGTGGATGTAAAATCCCGAGGAGGATTGGTGCATCCTAATATTTGTTTTTATAATTTAATAAGATATGTTGAATCATGTTTTGCCAAGCATGCCTCTAATATTAATGTTTTTGAATTAACTATAGAGGAAGTGCTAGAAAATTATAATTTTACATTTCCATGTAAAGAGCACGCTTCAAATATTTTATCATATTCGATTCACTATTATATTCGGCTTAGAATGCGACAATACACGTATCAACATAATCAAAAGAAAAGAAAAGATTTTGTGAAACGAAATAAATTGTCTAAATTGACAAATGAATAAAAACTGGTCCACATTATACAAAGTACTGTCTTTTCATTTTTTCTCCCCCAAAACTGACTAAAACCAATAAGAATTAATTTCACATAAAACCTTCAACAACTTGATTTACCATTAATTTATTCCTTAGAAGTTTTTATCATTATCTCGGCTAGATTTAAATTACATTTTGTATAAGAACAAATTTAATACCATATGTACCCGTAATTGAGTGTTATAACTGTTGACGTCCAATTTGGGATCAATAAATATAAATTTTTTATTTACAATGCTGGTTATTTACAGTGCTTTATAATTTCTTTTTCTTAAAAAAATAATAAACAGGAACTCAAGCTCTAATACTTTAAAACTTAGTATGAATCGATTAGACTCGGTTTAAACTCAGTACAGTTTAAATAAAAACGGTATGCAGGTATGTCTCGGGTCCAAGATATTTGCATTAGCTTAATTTTACATTTGCTAGACAGAGATCGAAAGTGTTTGTATGTATATATGTATATATTCTATCGCACTCAATCGTACTGTGACCCCTACATCGCAGCGACTTCGGTGGTCGAATTTATAACTACAGATTTGCTTCACTAAGCGAGTCATCCCCCACCATGGGAGTTTCCAGACCTGTATGTAAGACCGTGGTTTGGACCTATTCCAAAAGATT
This sequence comes from Temnothorax longispinosus, assembly GCF_030848805.1. Lineage (NCBI taxonomy): Eukaryota > Metazoa > Arthropoda > Insecta > Hymenoptera > Formicidae > Temnothorax > Temnothorax longispinosus. The sequence continues at coordinate 19,810,963 of NC_092368.1, forward strand.
TTGTTTGAATCTCATAAAATTTACTAAATCCAAAGAAACCGTTCTCTCTGTGTATACAATAAAAATTTAATAATATATAAACAGTTAATTTAATATTATATTATATAAAAAGTATATAAAACGTATATAAAAAAATATAAAATTATATAAAATATATAAAAAAAATTATATATAAATATTTCGGTATAGTTAAACGGCCTGACTGGCAAGTTTTATTAAGCATAACACAACGACGTTTCGACCACTATTTTGGGTCCTTTTCAAGTTATTTTAGCAATGATGGATCATTGTGCGTCAAACATATAAAATTCGTGGCGGGTCGGAAAAACACGACGGTCTCATGTGAAGGCCGAACAACTAATGATACATTGTCGCAAAATACAGTAAACATAGAAGGAAACTCAAAGTGAAGATATTATTTGATCATAGACCAATGGCAGGTTTTCAGTGTCTTTCTGTGAGTTGATTGCCTCTTTATGTTTTTTAATGAATAGCATTTCAGAAATTTCACGTTTTTTTAAATTTTGTTCTTTGTGTAAGATTGTAACATCCTGCCATTTGAAATTATGGTCGGAGTCTGTTCTATGCCTACTGACGACCGAATGTTGGATAGGGGGTTTGTTGATATCTGCGCGATGCTCTTTTATACGCGTTTCTAAATGTCGCTTTGTTTGTCCGATATAGCATGCATTGCAATCAGAGCAGTCGAGTTTATAAACGACATCAGTGCATCTCTTAATCTCCAATTTATCCTTCCCTTTTCTGATTAGTGTATCCATTTTCTTAGGGACCGTATATAAGGTGTTCAAACCGTAGTTTTTGAACGTTCGGCGTAATCCCTCACTAAAAGTTTTTACGTAGGAGATGGGAACGTAATTTTTCAGATCAAGAGTAAATGCACTGCTTTCGTTGTTAGCGCTATTCTCATTATTCGATCGTTTGTTAATTTCTGAAATTCATCGTCTCGTTTATTGTTGGAAATTCCTTAGTCACCGCATCTGTAAGAAAAAATATAACATTATTATAGCAAGAAAAGATAAGTTAAAGTTAACGAGAGATTATCAAATTTCTATAATAGTTGATCCGATCAAGTTCTGAATAAGCCCATAAGATATAATACCAGATAAAGAGAGAAATGGAATGAAATAGAATAAATGGAGTAAAATAGAAAAGTATAAGACATAGCATCCGAGGATCTATTTAAGCGTATCACAATGTAAAATGGATGATGTGCTCCATTAAAGTGTGTCACAATGTAAAATTGGTGATACAACATAGCCGTTTTTGTACGGCAACTGTACATATTTTATAGTAATTTCTGACAATGGCCACGTTTTAAGATTAGATAACTTTTTAACTTTAAATATCCCTACGCGGGAACTCTCAGAAGGTATAGTGTAAAAGTCGCATTTGTTAATAAATTCTTTACCAATAACAATTGGAACCTGTAAACGCTCTGAAAAAGCTATATTCTCAACTTGAATGATAGTTCCGGCAATAGTACCACAGCAATTATTAGGACTTTGGTTTGTTATTTTGAATTTTGGAAGAGCAACTCCACGATACTGACGCGTGCAACCTGGTAACACCGGACCGGTATTATGGGGATAAAAAAATTTTGGAAATTGATTATCTTGGCGATTTTCCGTTAAATAATGAGACTCAAACGACATTATTTCTCCAATTCATCGTCCTATTTGTTCAAGTGGTTTACTGCGTCCTCTGACTTTTCTCTTAATGTTCTGCATAAAATTTTCAAAAGGAAATGCAGATATCGTATCTAGGGAGAAATCATCTAACTTGTTGACAAAATAATCTGCATCGTCAGCTATGTGAATGTTATTATGGAAATTGTGGGTAATAAAATTTTTATCGTACAATATTGCAGTCGACTGAACAAAATGTCTTAAAAGAGCTTTGGGAAATTCACTAAGTTCCTGCTCTTTACAAAGATTCGCGTTTAATAAAATTCTTAGTGCAAAATGAAATTCTAAAAAATGAATATATTTCTCTTCACTCTCAGAACATTTTTTAGAACAATTAGCCCTAGATACAAAATAAATAATTTGAATTCCGTTCCTTTCCACCGTAAAACAATGTACAGCTCTCTAGGTTTTCTCGCAAACTCTACGGGAATATAGCGTTGAAACCGAACAAGAAGGTTTGAGATTAATTCAATTTGAGCAGCCGAAAGTCTATGAGGAATTGATCCCTGTACCACATATTCACTATCAACGAACGCATTACGCCAAGGCAGTCCAAGTGTAAATAGTCGAGAATAAAATGACGCACAAAATTTAAACCCGCAATTCTAGTAAGAGAGGTATCTCGGCGACGAAAATTCGGATCTGTCCATTGTATAAAATCATCACAAGTGCGAGCAGGACTGTCTAAATCGATAAAGATTCGTCGATTGTCTGAGGTGACACCTCGAACAGTACACCTAGTGCAGGAATGAAATCCTGTATGTGATACGGTTCCCATAATATAACTTTTCGCTGGAGCATTGCAAACAAAATAAACACCATCTAACTGTGCAGTATGATTCTCAAAATGAAGGCCATTCTCATGGAGACTATTAATTTCAGTTCTACGCGGTTAGAAATATGTTCTAGATCGACAGTTTTGTAAGTCATTTTGTTTACGAATAAATGGCCAAAAACTGTTATTTTTAAAATTTTTCTTTATCCAATATCTCTTAAAATTTTTAACCAATCGAACTAATACTTTGGAACAATGTTTGGAACAACTAGAACAATCTGTAGCGATAAAAAAAATTTCGATTTTCGAAAAAAGGGGGGCCAGCCAAAAAAATTGTTTTTTTTATTTTATTAAAAAACTGTTGAGAATTAAGGAATATCGTTTTGGAACAATGTAGTACAAAGTCAGAACAACCTGGAACAACTTTCAAAAATATAAATTTCAAAAAAAGGGGGGCTAACTTCATACACTCAACAGTGAGCACAAGAGCTGCGTACGCGACAAACGAAACGGCGACGACGCGGAGCGGGAAGCGGGACTCGCGGGAGTAGGGAGAGGGAACGTCGCGCGGGAGTCGGGATTCGAAACGCGGCCTAATTGAAAAGCAGATAGAAGGGATACTCACACAAATAGGAACCACATGTCCGTGCAGGCGCTGAGCTTACACGAGAGAAGATGATCGCGCGCCGTAAATTCCAGACTGAAAAGCGGGAAACAAAGCTGATTAGTTATTTCTAATGGAACAAAACGTTATGAGTTTTCTATTTATACAAAATTTTTAATTGTATACGTACCAAATATTTATAGATCAATTATTATTAATCCACACTTATTATAGTAATTCACTTTTTACACGATATCACCATTATTAAATATAAAATTATATGTTTCAATGTTCTGATACATAATATGTGTGATGTGTGTGTGAATTCATCCATCTTCAATCGACTGATAATTATCACACATACATATATAATATATGTATCAGCTTTATATATAGACTAGATGCTAAAATATTGCATTCGACATTTTGCAAAGATTTGAAAATGATGTACATTTAGTATTTGCTCTTAATATTCTTACGAGAAAATATTGGATAACGTTACGTAACATTTTTGGCTTAAGCAAGCTAATTTTTGAGTTAAAAGAAACGACAAGTATTCCTTGACTTTAAATTTCACAAACGTCATATAGGCTATTTATATTGTACATTATATAGCGCAAAGTATGATCGAAGTGAAATGTAATATCTCAATTCTCAATTCTCAATATTTAATATAAAATTTAGAAATATCAGTATCCGTTATTAAATCCCGATATATAACTTACACAATTTTTAAGCAAAAATCGGCAACCCTTTTACCGATTTTCGCTAAATTCAATATAATAATATTCTATCCATAAAAAAAGATTTAGCTCGAAATCTCAAAATTTGCAGAAATCATAACAATTACGTAGATTTTTTTTAGACAGAAATTGGTAACTTTTTTATTAGGAAATTCTACCCCTGTTTTATATACAATTATTAAGAATCGGTCAATTATTTCCCAAAAAATTGGAAAAATTTCGGATACCGGTTCCAATAAAGATCGGTAAAGAAAAACTATACAGTTTATAGCACTCCCCGGGAAATTCTACCCCTGTTTTATATACAATTCTTTAAGATTCGGTCAATTATTTCCCGAAAAATTGGAAAAATTTTGGATACCGGTTCCAAAAAAGATCGGTAACGAAAAATTATACACTTCATATCACTCCCCGGAAAATTCTACTCCTGTTTCATATATAATTCTTTGAGGTTCCATCAATTATTTCCCGAAAAATTGAAGAAATTAGAAAAACCGATTTCCAGAAGATCGGTAACGAAAAACTATACACCCTATAGCACTCCCCGGGAAATTCTACCCCTACTTCATATACAATACTTTCAAAATCGGTCCAATAGTTTCTAAGATTGCTCCGAACAACATCAGTACAAACTTTTCCCCTTTATATAATAGTAAAGATACGTGACGCGGAAATTTGCCACAAAACGGCATAATAGAGCAAAACGAGAACAGAAAAATGATAAAACATCTCTTATAATAAAATAATTAATATAAAATAATATTTGAAGTAAATAATAAATTAATATTAAATAAATGTTAAATAAATGTTTTTCAAATCATTATTGCAAATAAATGAGTAATGTAAAATAATTATTAAATTAATGTCAAATAAATATTAAGTAAATGTTTTTTTCAAATTATTATTGCAAATAAATGAGTAATGTAAAGTAATTATTAAATTAATGTCAAATAAATGTTAAATAAACGTTTTTTTTAAATCATTATTGCAAATAAATGAGTAATGTAAAGTAATTATTAAATTAATGTCGAATAAATGTTAAATAAACGTTTTTTTAAATTATTATTGCAAATAAATGAGTTAAATTAAGGTAGTTCGATGATGAACAACTTTTGCCAAAAGTGATAGGTTTTATTTTTTATATCGAAAAAAGGAACTCTCCTGAATCGATTAAGCCTAGAAAAAAGATAATTCACCGTCCCGTTCTCAAGATATTTAATTTTAAAATTAGGTGATTTTAATAATTTTAACATTGGTCTAATAGGAAAAGAGGTTATTTTCCTATGAATAACACGAGTTTGCGAAAAATCTTTTGCCAAAAATGTCTGAACAATATATATCGATGGAAAGAGGACACTGTGAGGAAGCCTATAGTTGAAGGTGAACACGATCCACCGTACAGTTTTTTTTTAATTAATAATTAAAGTTGAAAACTAGTCAAGCAACGCGTTAACACACACTTTATTTAATCTATTTCAGGCAAAATATTATTCTACAACAAAAAAATTATTTACTAATGGTCTTTTTACGTCGTTATGAAGCTTTGCGATGCGTTATTCTAGTTTTTTTATAATCATAAAAATAAAAAAATTATAAACATTGTTTTGACTTCGGCCCTTCATCATCGAACTACCTTAATGTCAAATAAATATTAAATAAACGTTTTTTTAAATTATTATTGCAAATAAATAAGTAATGTAAAGTAATTATTAAATTAATGTCGAATAAATGTTAAATAAACGTTTTTTTAAATCATTATTGCAAATAAATAATTAATGTAACATAAATATTAAATTAATGTCAAATAAATATTAAATAAATGATTTTTCACATCATTATTGCAAATGAATAATTAATATAAAATAAATATTAAATTAATGTCGAATAAATGTTAAATAAATAATTTTTTAAATTATTATTGCAAATGAATTATTAATGTAAAAGAAATATTAAATAAATGTTAAATAAACATTTAATAAATATTTTTTCTAAATCATTACTTCAAATAAATAATCAATGTGAAATAAATATTTAATAAACATTAAATAAATATTATTTTTACAATGAATTGTACAAATGTATAATTAATAAAAAATAAATATTAAAAATACATTTAAAAAACATTGTCTGCTGATTGGGTCCTAGAAGGGTGAATTATATGACATTCATGGGTAATGTAAATTTACTGGTAATGTGAATTTACTGGTGCGTAAATTTGTTCTTTCTTTCTCTTTCTTTCCCTTCCCATTTTAATTTAATTGTAATATTTATTTAAATCAGCTAGAGTATAAATCCTACCATTATATATTTTATATTATTATTATTATATATTATAACATTGAGACATTTATTACTATACTGATACAAGCGTATCTTTTTATGATAGATGATATCATAGACCGATTGCTTGTTCGCCGAGGAAAATCATGTTGATATCGATATAATGATATAGGTGAGGATGTCGATTTACTAGAAGCATTCCAGGATGTGAGTAAAGATATTTCTTTCAATCCTGTATGAATATAAAAATGTCAGCTTATCTTTTCTTTTTTGCATTAATTCTATATATAATCAATTAAATATATATAAATGTATATTGGCAGATTATATTTGAGACATCAATGGGCGAGTATTTAGAATTGAACTCGACCAATTTTAACAAGAAACCCGATCTGAATCTATTTACGATGGATTGATAAAGAAGATGCAAGGAATAGTAGAAGATAAATGGCATATTTTTATCAGCACTATAAAGATTATTATTCTGCCAGATGTTTAATAGGTAGAATGTTTAATAGGATGTCTAATATATATATATATATATATATATATATATATATATATATATATATATATATATATATATATAATATGTATGTATATATGTATGTGTGTGTATGTATGTATATATATGTGTATATGTATGTATGTGTATACAATATGTGTGTGTATAAATCTCATCAAATACCAAATTACATGTAACTTACATGTTTATACTTGTAATTTTCTACTCAACAATGTAAATGTTATATAATACACGTGGTTTATTGCATTTACATTGTTAGATAGGAACCCGGGAAAGTTTATATACAATTTTATCTAATTATATATAACTTTGTAGATATAATTAGATCAAACTATGCATATATATATATATATATATATATATATATATATATATGATTAGATATAATTATATATTTTTGGATACAATTAGATCAAATCTTTAATGGGTCTATTTTTGTGGTAAATATGTAGAATCAAAAGTGAAATGATAATTAATATAATTATAATAAATATAATTTTTTACTCAAAAAAGAGTTTTAATATAATATTGTATAATTTGATGTGAACTTATACATATCTTGATATAATTACATGTAATTATTTACTCAGAAAAGAATTATAATATAATGTTGCATAATTTGATATGGAGTTATAAATATTTTGATATAATTGCATATAAATGAATACATAAACTTATTATATATGATTATATATGATTATATATATAATATGATATAATTAGATAAAATTGTATATAAACATTTTTTCCCGGGAAATTACAACTAATATGTAAATACTTGGTGTTTGCTGGGTATATATGTATACATATAGATATAATATTCTTTTATTAACAGTGCGTTTCGCGAACACACTCTTTATATATCTCTTCTTGAAGTTTGCCTTGTGGCGTGATTTATCGCTGTATCGCTTGTTTTAATTTAACTTCATAGTAAAGATTCAATTTTTAAAACATTGGAAGACATTTTCGTAAATAAGAAAGAAGGAAGAAAAGAGGAAAGAACGGTTAATAAGGAAATAAAAGGAAGAATTATATTTTGATTCATTTAATGTAAGTAATTTGTTTTTTTTCTCATTATGGTATAAAAATTATATATAATAGGAATGCAATAGGATGTGAGACAGAGAGATAAAGAGAAAGCGAGTAAGAATAGAGGAAAATTTGCTAGAATGAGAGAGAATGTTTAGAAAATAAAATAAAATAAAATGAAATAAAGTAAAACTAAATCAGGAGTAAGAATGTGAATTAAAGAGAATGGATGAGGATAACAGTGTATAATTGGAAATGATTAAAATTATGTGAGAATCAGAATAATCCTTCTCGATCTTCTCGAAAGAACTTATCTTTGTACTCATCCATTCTGAAGTACAACAAAGTTGGTTACAAACTCGATACTGTGTCACTTGTTAAGATCCGCAGTAATTGATATATTTAAAAATATATTTTACAGATATATATTCCTCTCAAACCATCATAACGTATATTATGATGTTTTCAGATAAATATGTCTGTAAAATATATTTTTAAATGTAAAATAGATTATTACACTGAATATATTAATTATATTTTTATTGTGAATACAAAATGTCAAAGAATTCTTAAATTAGTGATTTTATAACATTTATTAAATGGTAAAAAATTTAATAATTTATTACATTTCTTTTTCCAAAAAGTTAATTTAACATTAAAAACATAATATAAACTTAACAAAAACATGTAAACTTAACTTAACAGTTTACTTATAATTAGATTGTAGATTTAGACGGAGTACAAGCAAGAACACCTAAAGTAGCAATGTATAATAACGGAAATGTTCCATTTGAATTACATGTTAGAGGCAATACTGTTTTAACAGTATTAGGAAAGTATAATCCTTCCAATACATTTAATAATAATCCTCAAGAAATTGAATTTAAAGATATTTTGAATACTTCTGAACGTGTCAGTAAGTTCTATTGATGAATATTTCAAAGATACAATTAAACTCTATGTATATATACATATATATATATATATATGTGTGTGTATATATATAAAATACTTGTTATTAATTGTGCCATTGATTGTGTGATCATTAATTTTAAAATGCTTTTGATACTTTTGTATATTTATATGCGTGTAAATGTGCTTGTGTTAAACTTTCTTTAATCAATAACTCAAATTTTTAATTGTTTTAATGTCTTCCAGTATTAAAGGGATTTCTAAAAAGTAATTTTGGCGCGGTGTATAATAATAAATTTAATAAAAAAATTGGTTGTGGAGCTATCACAAATGGAAATTATAAAATTGAAATACACATTGTAAATTTTGATTTAGACAAATATTTACAAAAAAAATTTAAAAGAGGAGATAAAATAAAAGTTGTTGGAAATGTACAAAATACAGGTATTATTATTGTATAATAAGTCTGATTATCAGATTGTCTGATAAACAACTTATTAACTACTAAAATGATTGTAAAAAGGTAGAAAACTCTTTTATTCAATCTAAGACTATTTACATAAAACAGATATTGCTACATTTATTATCGGACATCTTATGTTTGTCTTTAAGTATTTTTTAAGTATTATTATTATTTTAATTTTTACAGCTGATCCTCCATATTTAATAGTAACATGTATTGAAGATATTAAAAAATTGGAAGGACGTATGTCTTTAGGACAATTGGTAAAGGGGATACAAACCCCTAAGAAAAGAAAATTGGATGATAATTTATTACAGCAGGTATAATTCTAAAAAATATTAAGGTTTCTGTCTACTGGCTACTTCTATTCTTGTTTGATTTGATGATATCAGAAGTGTGAAATCGTATGCCAAAAATTTTTACAGTATACGTTGAAATAAAGCGATCCATAAAACATAATTGTAATTGATTTAGTACATTTGTAAAATACCAAACACTTTGGCTTTAATAATCATAAAATAGCCACAAAATTAACGTGACAATAACAATAATAACAATAAATAATAAATAATAATAATAAATAATAACAATATATAATAATAAATAATAATAATAAATAATAAATAATAAAGGATTTATATATTATTTTATTTTCCAGGGGCAGAACAAGGCTGCACCATCATCAAAATTTTTGAAAAAAAATTTATAATTAATAAATTTATAATTTTTATTGTATTTATTAAGATTATTAAGATGTTATTAAATGTTCAATGTTATTAAATTGTTATTTTTAAAAATAAATTAAAAATAAATTAAATAATGAGAGTTAATGAGAGTTAAAAATTAATTGTTTAGTGAATATAATATAGATATATATATATACATACATGAATAAGTAATAAATTAAGAAGATAAGAGAAAGAAGAAAAAATAGTAAACAAATAAATAAACAAATATAATATCTATGTATAATAAATAATAATAAATCTAGCTTAAAACAGTACAAAAAAGTGTAAAAAAACAAGAAAAAGAAATGTAGGACACAAATTAGGGATGGGCAATACAAGAGAAATATCGATATTTCGTATCGATACGTATCATAAATAAGAATATCGATACACTAAAAATATCGGGCGAAAAATATCGATATTTAATAGTATCGATACTGTCGATACCTCTATTATTAGTTATATTTTAATTTAATTTTGAGAACACACAAAGCAGCCCGCTAATCCGTCGTCATTGTTAAGTTTGTTTTCTTCGATTAGTTATTTACATATGTGTTATAATGATAAAAAAAGTTTCAGAAATACACTATTAATATACACTAATTATCTTAAATATAAAGTCACAGTATTGCAAACGGCATGGAGATCAAGTTATTGTTTGAAAAGGAGAAATCAATTATGACAGATACATATGCGACAAGTAGTTTTATGCTAATTGTAATAAATTTGGATACAAAATTCACGCAAACAGAGAACAAAAGAAGGTACATGTTCCTGTAAATGATTAAATAGAAAGTTGACAAATTGACAATGTACAGTCGCGGTCAGAGTAGTTGCAACACTTTTCTTTTAACTCTACTATCTTATTACAGATTTATCACGGCACATAATACTTATCGTATGCTACACATTTGTATGTATCGAAAGTTCGATATTCATGTTCGAATATCGATACAGGCTAATATCGAAATGTAAAATATCGATACAAAATATCGATATTACAGCCCAAAAGTATCGATATTCAAAATATCTATACAGTATCGCCCATCCCTAACACAAATAAGTTAATAGATTAAATATAATTTATAAGTTTGTACATTTCTTATTTCTTCTTGAAGGAGCCTACGAATTGCGTTTAAAACCGAATTGTGTCATTATGTTGATTAGAAATCTTAGTATTAATGAAGGTCTTTGCAACGGCACTAGATTAATGATTATAGAACTTGCGGATCATTTATTAAAATGCGAAATTTTAACAGGTGATAAAGTAGGAGATATCGTTTTCCTAAATCGTATTACTTTGTATTGCGAAAATGTATATCCTTTCATTTTTAAAAGAAGACAATTTCCGATAAAATTAGCTTTTGCTATGACGATTAACAAGTCACAGGGTCAGACATTTGACAGAGTAGGAATAGATCTTCGCAAAGATGTTTTTAATCATGGGCAACTTTATGTTGCCCTTTCACGAGTTAGATCTTGGGAAGCATTAAAAATTTATCTTGGCAGTCAGCGGAATAATGAACAAGTTAAAAACTATGTATATAAAGAAATATATGTATGATTTCTCTTTCTTTCAATTTTAATATGAGGATAGTTTTTTGACATATATAATTATTTAGGATGTGTGCGTATATTATTAAAAATGTACAGTGTTAAAGAATAAATGGTGCTTGATATATATTGATATATATATATACATATGTATGTATGTATTTATTATTATATATATGTATTATATTATATATATGTAATAATGTATATATGTATTATACATACATGTAATAATGAATATTATATATATATTATTTATATATATATATATATATATTATATACATATATATATATTATATATATATATATATATATTATATATTTTTATATATATATTTTATAGTAAAAAAGCTAAATGGCGCGCGCGCAGCGCGCGCTTGTGATGTTCTAGTAAGTTATAAAATGTGTGTGAGAAGTTTATTAAAATGTAAGAATGATAAACAAATTACAAAACTAAAAAATTTAAAAAAAAAAATAGAAGAACGATAGGTGCATTAAAGATTATTATTGTTATACGATCGAAAAAGAGAAGGAAAAAGAACACATAGGAGATTTCGAGTTTTACAAAGTATCCGTACTATGGCCTAAATCTCGCATGCTAACTTGCCGTATATCCTAAACACAGGAGGGATATACAAGATATTAACAAATGTATTTGAATTAGAACAGTGCTCGGAATAATTGCTATTTCAAAAAATGATTATCAGTATTATCGCAGGCATAAAATAATTGAAATACATGAAGATGTTCAATGGTATTCTGTAAAGTGGGAAAATTTACCAAATAAATTTCCTTATAACGTACACATTATGGGTGATGGAAAAAGTTATATTATACCTTTACAATAAGATAAATTTGTTTGAATCTCATAAAATTTACTAAATCCAAAGAAAGAAACCGTTCTCTCTGTGTACAATAAAAATTTAATAATATATAAAAAATTAATTTAATATTATATTATGTAAAAAATATATAAAACATATATATAAAAAAATATAAAATTATATAAAATATATATAAAAAAAATGTTTCTTACTGTAATATTTTTTGATGAGTACTCGTAAACACAGTTGAGCTATCTTTAATACGCGAACTGGTTGTACCCTCAGACCTGTCGGCTTTTATATATGTTTTCCCACTCGAGTTAACGATTCGAGAAGGGACAGTAGTGGTAAAAAAAGATATGGGGGACTATGAGGTATCCGCGAGGGGGAGAGAAGAGACCGCGTGCACCACACACGCATCGCGGCAAACGGACAAGAAACTACCAAATTACAACTATGTGCGAAGAAGACGGCCTTGGTCTCACGCGGTCATTGGCTCGGCCTGGATAAAGCTTGAACTACGATTGACCTCTCAATTTTTCGTACGGGCGAAGCTGAAACGAGCTGAGTCGAGCCGAGTCGATACGGCAAAACCATATATTCGCTCGTTAGCACACTTAATTAAATCGACGACCGCTCTTATCTGCTCGCGAAATTTGGATCCCGCGAGCGCACCGCGCTATCGATATCCCGCGGCAATCGCGGAGACGGAACTTTGCGCTTCGTGATTTTTCGACCAGATCGTTCGATCGAGAGGACTTGTTGTTGCTCGTAATATAATCTTTTTTGATGCGAAAAGTCAATCGATGCCGAGAGAATCCCCATTTTATTCAAGATTAAAAATCTCTTCTATGACGTTACATTCATTTAGATTTGTTATGCCGAGTTAGTCCTAGAGAGAGGGAGGAGGAATTTGATCTCTCCCTCTCCTATAGTATTAAGTTCATTTTTCTGAAACTGTCTTTTGATAAATATCGCGGTAACTTTTCAGACATATCGGTCGCTGATATCGCGATTGACATTGAGTTATTGCGTAGTAGGGGAACGATGACCGTCATAAGAGGCTACGTCGAAAACCCTAACTCCCAAAAAACTCTACCGGCTGATGGCCTTGGAATATGAACAGATTGTCCGCGAAGAGTGCATTGCGTAACTACGCTTACTACGCACGTTCTATTTGCAAATTTCGTGAGCCGTATAATCACGCCGCACAGTGTTGCGCATCAGCGACCGATAGTGACCCCAAAATCGGACATTTTTAGCCCCATCATGATGGCCCTCGAAATTCGAATCGAATTGTATGCTAAACGCCCAGTATAAGCAAGGAACATTAAATTAACGTTTAGAAATATTGACTTTATGTGTATTTTTTAAACGTTTTTTAATAATATTATATACATATTTGAAAAATATTATTTTGTAATATGATTTTTCTGAATGTTGTTAAAATATTTTAAAAACGTTATAGAAAATATTTTTCAAATGTTACTTTGACATTTATTTGAGATCAATGCAACAGTTCAAAATTCCTTGTAATTTGGACTTGGAAATAACGTTGGTAGTATATTAATTTTCTGTTGTTAAAATGTTATTGTTTTGTATTGTGCGCAACGCTCATCGCGAGAGCCATGATGCGTACATTATCCTACGTACGATGCGTGAGTGCGTATAGTGGATCGAGCAGTGCGGAATGCTTTTTATTTACAATATATTTATATATAAGTAAGTAATTATTATATTCTAAAAGTTGTATATTAATAATAAGAACTCAATTAACCATACGTGCTATGAATAGTAGCTGATATGATGATCTATAACCTTCTATAACCTGTAATTTAGGTTAACTACAAATAACGTTCTTTGGGTATCGGTAGAAGCTATATAGTGGAATTATTTCTTATTTTCTTGCAATTTACTGCCGATTATTTTCAGCTGTTTGAGCGCGTCGAAATCATGAGCAGACGCACGCTTGTCGCGACAGCCAATCGGAAGCAGTAATAGTTCTGGAGACTGTAGTCGCATATTATCTTACATACGTATGATGCGTGAGTGTGTCATATATACGTACGTTTGTGCTTGTGCTGTCGAGCGCTTTTAATTCTATACAACATTTTTATATGGGTAAGTAATTATTATATTCTAAAACTTGCATATTAATGATAAGAAACTCAATTATCTATATGTGCTGTAAATAGGTAGCTGGTGATTCAAGACCTATTTTTTGACCTATGTAAGAGAGAGATTTGCAGAAGAAAAGAAATATACCAAAGTATTAAGGAGCGAACATATTCTTGATGTACTCGGGCCGCGAGGCCGAGCAATATTCTAAGGAAAGTATTATACAAGATACAAAGATTGGACAATATCTCCCCTTATCTTTCATTGACAATTTTCTGACTTTTGAAGATATGCTAAAAACTGATCAAGAAGCTTTCATGCAAGTTGTAAGTAAAGTTGCTTATCACAATTATAATTAATTCTATAAACATTTACAAATAACATTTCCGGTTAGTAGTTACATAATCGTAGTAGATATACACAATAAAATCAGACTTTGAAAATCCTCTCCCTCCCTCTCTCTCTCGCTCCCTTTTCTCTCTCTCTTTTTCCCTTTCTCTCCAAGAGTAGTAAATATAATATTTGCAATTTAGAGTCGACAAAGAGATCACCAGGATTTGCAATTTTTACCGATTTTTTGGTATTATTTTCAATGTAGTACTTATAGCAAAGATAGTAATTGCGCATTATTTGTATCTATTATGTTTATAGTTATTTTGATTGTAACGTAACATATGCATATATTTTTTGTTTATGACAATTTATTAGATGAAAAAATAGATGAAAAACTCTAAAAGTGTCAGTAACATACAGACAAAATCATCTAAACGTCATATCAAATAAATACTAACGCATTCATACTACATTGTTCTAGTCTTTTATGCATATAGATCTTCTATATATAAATGTGTGTTGCTTTGTTTTACCATATTTAGCAAAAAGCTTAAGTATTTATATATAAAAATCTTTTTGCAAACTTTTCATATATTTTTAAACTTTTAAATTTAATGGAAATGGTACAGTAATATTTTTTTACAATTTTCTTTAAGGGGTTATATTTAGTCAAGAGGCCGAAAAAAAGCAAATTTTTGAAAATTTTTTTTGAAAAATTATAAGCATATATTTGTACAGAAGTTTTGTATTTGAAACAATAACATTTGAAGAACATTCAGTAATTTTTTCGTGTAAAAATATTTATTTATAAGGAAGTTACAGCCGATGTCCGGAAAGCACTTTTTGAAAAGTACTTTTGCGGTGAGCACTGCCGTTCGGAACTAGGTTATCTAAAATCAAAAAACCAAAAAGATTTCGTTAGTATATTAGTTTATCTAGTGGTTAATCGATGGAATTTCCGAAATATTAAGTAAAAACAAAATGGCGGGTGTTTAAAGTTAGAGTCTTGATTTTTGCGAAAAAAAACTGGACATTTTTCGTTCATCAAAAGGAAAGTATACATAGGAAAAAAAAATCCTTCGATTAAACACTAGATTTTTATATCTAAAAAAAGCACAAAAAATTTCAGAAAGATTGATGCAGTAGTTTTTGAGATATCTTGCTCACCGACTTTGAAAACGTAGTTTCGAGAAAAACGCGTTTAAAGTTTCAAAAGCTGATTACACGTAATTAAAACATTTATTTTTTAACTTACACAGAGTCATTTATTCCAGGCCCATACAGAAAGTCTTCAGCTGTAGCTGCTGCCTCTAAAAAATCTTTTCTAAAAAATCAATTTTTTTGACATATATGACTGGGTATAACCCCTTAACGGAGCAAACATACTGATAATATATAAAAGTTGTACAATTTTTGTAACAGATAAATATTTACACTGACAGCTCGAGATCTTTACTTTGAAATTTTTTAATCATTTTTGTGATATATTGAGCAAATGCTCTAATTGATTTACACCTATTTTTATTATGTAAAAGCATTTGTAATTCTATGCAACCAATACGATATATGTAAATTTTCTAAAAGAAGGTAGAATTTTGTTGGTAAAGTTTTCAAATATGGTATGTCCTTCAAAAATCAAAATGTATTTGTATTAATCTTTATAATGTATTCAACTGTATGTTTTATGTATAAAACGATCAAATAGAATCTTGAGGAGGAGCACCCAATGGGTCTAAAACCAAAAATGGTTACTCTGACTCTTAATCTTACAAACTTATATCTATAATATATGTCCTTTAATATGTTCTATAATATCCTATAATATGTGTTATTATATTTTAAAAGTCTTCTGAATTATTTTCCTTGCAATTTATAATAATAAACTGCATTATATAGAATTACAAGTATAAATTTTTCAGGTGAACAAGGTTATGTTAATTGGAGGGAAACATGAAAAGGATTTTATTAGAAGAAGTTTGAGTGCTACATTTTCTGATGACTTAACCTCCATGTGTTCATGGACTGACCAAAAAAATAATTATAAAATTGGAGATACGCAATCCTGAGCATTAAAAGTAAGTAATTTTTTAAGAGATGTATATATTACTTGCAGTATTAAATGCTATGTTTTATGTCTCAGAATTTATTAAAATTGTTTCCTATTTTTTTGTGGCAATCATCGTTAAAAAGCAGGACACCACGTTAAAAATTCTTACAAAATAAAAAAAAATATATATATCCATAAACTAATACTTTTGATCGATTTAGTATATATGTAAACTATTCCGGAAACTTTTGTGTTATTTCAATAATTATCATAAGTTTTAATTGCCGTTCAATTAACATTATTTATTTCTTTTATCTAACAATAAACTGTATTAAATTTTTCTTATTCTAGAAGCTTTTAGAGCATTATTCCCTCGGAATACAGAAAAAGATTTTGAACACTTTATAATGCGAGTAGTTATCAGATTCGCAAATGTCCGTAAGGAAAGAAAAAAACATTAAAAAGGTAATGTAATTTATTTCGGTATATACTCTCTATAAAATAACATCATTATAGTTTGCCGCGTTATAATTTATAAGTGACTTTTTCACTAATTTAATTCTACTTTTATTTTTCAGGAAGTGATAAATATATTATCTCACTTGCGTGGCTCCGCGCGAGTGATTATTATAGTAACAAAAGGGTCTTAGGTTTGATCTCGACTTAGTCTGCATCCCGCATATACAGTCCTCGTAAATGGTTTAAGGCTTAAAAGACCTGTATGTGGTTTAATAATCCGTTTTAGAAAGTTTGTAGAATGAAAAAAAAATACATAGGTCTAGGCGATAGTAAAAAGAAAGTTTTTATACATTAGAAATAGTGATTTGTGCTATATGATCTAAAAGGATAAGGTCGAAGGCACTAACACCCTCATTCGAGGGGACACATTTCAAATAAAAAAGGAAGATTTTGATAAAATTATTTGGTTTGACATTTTTTCTCAGTATCACATTTAGTTTTTATTCAAGGATCAACGACGAAGATGTGGAACCACATCTGATCTTGCCTTAAAATGCATTTTTTTCTGGATTTGAGACAAAAATCTGATTTTTTATTTAAAAGATGAGTTTTATCCCAAAACCTTCCGCTATGATCAATGATCTTCACCAAAGATATTATTGTGATAAACTGAAACTAAATAAAACTTTTTTTTATGATAATTAGTGAATTATTCCCTAATGCAGATTAGTATATAACAAATCTGGGCAACTTCGAGCTCCGGAGTCACGACACTCCCCTACTTTCCGTGGATAGAAAAGAAGTGTCGTGGTTCTGGAGCTCAAAGTTGTCCAAGCCTGGTTTATAAAAGCAATCTAAATATTAATTAGACAATAAATATTGAGATATTTTATTACTATTGCATATTTATTGAAAACATGTTGCCTGTAATAAAAATAAAACATCAATAAGAATTTTAAATAAATGTTAGAATTAATATTACGGTAATCTTAATATAATATTGTAATAAAATTGATAGTACGTTTAAATTTTTATCTCAACAACATTACAAGAATGATAGAGAAACCTTAGCGCAATGTTATTTGCAACGTTATGGGACTCCCATTTCAACATTACTGAAATTTCGCAATCGTGGTCAAAGTATGTTCATAATGATGTTCTATACAACATTAAGAACTACATATTTAACAACATTACAAGTTCTAGAATATCGTTGCAATAACATTGTAATAATGATTTTTTGCTTACTGGGGGTGCTACATGATGGGACATTAATGTAAAAAAAAATTAAAGTTGAGCATAGGTCTAGTTTTGGAGATACGGGGAGTCAAAGTGGCCAAATTCCCAATATTATCCAAGTACAATAGAAAAGAATGTTAAATCTTCTTTGCTAATAGTGATATTTTGAATAGATAACTAAAATAACTATAATAGATAAATAAATAAATAACTAAATAAATAAATAAATAAATTAAAAATAAATAAAAAAAATAATAATAAAATAATAATAATAATAAAATAAATACATAAAAAATAAATAAATAAATAAATAAATAAATAAATAAATAAATAAATAATTATAATAGATAACTTAAGATAACTAAAATCTTTCTACGATTATATTTTAAAATATATCGACACTTATTTTTGTAATGATAGTTCCTTAACTGATGAAATTCCCTTTATTTTTAAAAATTATCTTTCTTCAGGCGCGGTTTCCGACCAAAGAGTGAGTTCTACGAAAAAAATTAAAGAAACTTTTTTTGTGCAGAATTCCTAGACAAACAACTTTCATTCAAAACATTTTTTCGTATCTCTATCCGTTTTCCAGAAATTCAGCAAAAACTTCTTTTGGGGGTAGTTTTACCCCTTTAAAAAATTAAGTAATAGGGGTGGAGGCGGTAGATTTTTAGTACGGTGGTCACAGAACCATTCGGACTAATTCTATTCAAAATACCACTATTATCAAAGAAGATTTAACATTCTTTTCTATTTTACTTGGATAATATTGAGAATTTGGCCACTTTGACTCCCCGTATCTCCAAAACTAGACCTATGCTCAACTTTAATTTTTTTTTAGATTAATGTCCCATCATGTAGCACCGTTTAGCATACAATTCGATTTGAATTTCGAGGGCCATCATGATGGGGCTAAAAATGTCCGATTTTGGGGTCACTCTTTAAGA
>NC_092368.1:19830751-19910751 GCF_030848805.1 Temnothorax longispinosus
CGGGGTTACGAGTCTGGCGCTTTACCACAAGACCACACTGCCATCCCCTAGAATGCATGGTCGGAGGGTAAGTCCGGCGGCAAGCGACCAATCTCTGGGAACCTGAAGCCACCCCCAAGTGTATTGTAAGTCCCCTCATGCAGTGTACCGGCGCTCTACCCGGGTGGACCTGTTATTTCCCTTACTCGTGGGAATAACAATGGAATTGGACAAAAAGAAAAGTCCGAGGCGCGAGCAGCCTGTATTGGATGAACTACAATCTGACTCATCCACCAGGTCGCGTCCCGTGGAAACAAGCAATCACGAGAACGTACCGAAGTCCGGTTTAGTTCCCGTGGTGACATTGAACCGTTTGGACATCAAGACGAAGGTTTTACCTCCGACCCAGAGTCCACCAAAGAAAAAGAGGCAGATTTTTTTACAGGTGTGGGCAAAATGCAATTCAAAATTACGTATCCGTGCGACGGTGTAAGTATTTTGTGCTGTGCAATAATTTGTGCATTAATAAATGCATTTTTGTAATAATTTAATTTTTTAATTTAATTTAATTTAATTTAATTTAATTTAATTTAATTTAATTTAATTTTTTAGTATCTCAATCGAGGGTACAAATGCAAATAGAATTTCAATTTACTCCATACGAGCAGATACCTCCGAGAATGAGATACCTTTTTAACGGGTCATCCGTTCTAGCTATATTTTTTCATTCAAGCGTCTTAGAACATGAAATAGATAAGAATAGCTTTTTAAAACTAAAGGAAGAGCACATACGTCTTTTGATTCCTCTATTTGGCCCACAAGTTAAATTTTTAAACTTATGGACAAATTTAGTGTCTTCATCAATGAAGGTAAAATATATGTCCTCTGTTAGTTTTAAATTATTCATTTAACCTTTCACGCTTTTTCGCTTTTATTTTCTATTTCAGATTGAGAATGCAATAATTCTGGAAGATAGAGCTATTGAGACAATAAATACCATTGTTGCTCCCGATGGTAGTCTTTTTGAAGAATTAATCGTTGCAAATATACCTGAAGAACAAAAAGTTGATGAGGAATTACCAGTTAATGAGGAATTCCTTACTGATCCTCTGTCAACAGAGACACAGCAAGTAAAACACAGAAACACAGTCACAGCAAGTAAAACGTTGCAAGAAAAATTCTTTGAATGAAAACCGAAAACTTACTTGTGTCTCAAATGTAAGTCCTTATTAAGTATTGTCATTATTTAAAGTAATAAAAAATTACAAGTTAAATATTGTTGTAGGATGTAAGGCTTTATCTTGAACGAACAAGTGATGGCAAGAGCTATTTTGGTCTGTATAAAAACCAAGGCTTCGACAACGCTCTGAGATCAGATTTAGCAAAATACATAGTAACAGCAAAGTTAGCTATAGTGATCCAAACAAACGGTGAGTGTGGTGCAATAAACTGCTGTTCGAATTATTTCACAGTTACTGTAATTAGTAATTACTAATTACTATGAATATAAACAAAATTAATGATATATATTTCTTACAGAATTACTTCGGATTATTTTAAGCGACTTAGTCAACAAATCATAGAACTTTTTCCTACGGAAATTGTGGTTAGTTTTAAATATTTTTTATTATTTTTTAATTTTTTAATAGTAGAATTCCGCGCGCGCCAACCGATCACGCGCCGAGCGCGTGGGCCAGACTACGGCCCGCGAAGCTATACGAGAGTGCCGCCGATAGGTGGCAGACTTTCTCGCGTTTCATTTCCCGTCAGGGAAGAATAAAAGGTCACACGGCGACGGCCTAGGCAGCTTTCGACTGCTCTCAGGCTCACAGCCAAGATCAGGAGAAGTATTTTTGATAACGATCTCGCCGTCACCTTGCCGCCGCCAAAGCTACGGCCACCACCGAGACGAGCTGCGCCACTTCGCCTGCCGCTACCGAGACAACCTCAGCGGCCCCTGGACTGCCGTCCAGGCCAACCGTGGAAGCTCGTCCAGCTCCAGCTCTCGCCGGTGCGGCTGACTCGTCCTCGACGTGCGCTCATCTCAACGTGGGACATAAGGGTCCGGCGCTACACGTCTCCTCGACTATCGTGGACGGTGCCTCCACTCCTGTCACCTCTGCCACCGTCACCTTCTGAGCGAGTACACCAGGAGACGCAGACCATCCCTCCTGCGCGTGTTCACCGACACCAGCCTTGCAACACCAGCCTCCACGCGACACTCAGGAGGTACAAACCGACCCGGAGTGGGAGATCACCTTCTCACAAGGAACGCAGACCGAGGAGCCGCCGGCACTATCATCGGAGTCTACACAGACTGAGGAACCGGAGCAGTCCCTCACTCCACCAGGGACACCGCCGGCTTGGCAAAAGTTCAGCTCCTTTCGGAGAACGAAGACGCAGCCGAGCATCATCTGGCGTGAGCGACTCCCCGACTAGGAGGAGAAGAAACCAATCGGCCCTTCTCAGGGCCACCACACAAGAAGAACCCAAACGGCCCTTCTCAGGGCCTTCTTCAGCACACTGACACACCTACATCTGTATTATAGGATAATAGAATAAACGACCTATTTATTACATACATCTGTCTCTCCGCTCACTCGACGATACCTCTCACGCTACGGCATATCCTCTGCGAAGGGCACGCGACGCCCCAGCGTAAGTGGCATAGCAGCCCACAATTAATAAATATTTAAAAAAAAAATTGTGCAAATTTAAACCTATTTCCATCAAAATCTAGAAAAAAATTTTTTTTACCATCACAAAGCTTCCTCTATGAGGAAGCAAAAACCGTCAACGATTTACGAGCAACATTCGTAAACAAACGCGGATACGTTGGGCAAACGTAAAAACTAAGATCCTATCCCTAAGATGCATCCTTAATTTGCTCCTGGATGTGTGCTTGTACTAATATTGCAGCTAGTGATAGCAGTATTATTGACCCAAATAGCTCAGGACTCAGCAGGTCTTTATTATAACAATCATTACGACAAATTTAATATTATCTTAATTGCAGCAATTTAATAGCTTGCCACTAATGTTGTGCCACCCAAAACTCCCAAGCTCCCCAAGCTTGACGACCAATTTCAAATTTAATGTCTCCTCCGACATATAGCCCAGTTTCTCCGCACGAGCCCCACTCGTGCGGGGGGTGCAGTTTGGAATATAAAAATTCCTGTGATCAGGTGGACTCGAACCCGGTTCCTTGGAGCTACGAGTCTGGCGCTTTACCACAAGACCACACTGCAAATTCGTGATGCAAACTTCTTTCAATGAGTAAACGAGTAACGGTAACGAGTTACTTCTTTTAAGAATAACGAGTTATATACGGTAACGATAAGTTACTTTTTCAATGAGTAACGAATAACGGTAACGAGTTACTGTAACGATGAGTTACTTCTTTCAATGAGTAACGAGTAACGGTAACGAGTTACTTCTTTTAAGAATAACGAGTTATATACGGTAACGATAAGTTACTTTTTCAATGAGTAACATATAACGGTAACGAGTTACTGTAACGATGAGTTACTTCTTTCAATGAGTAACGAGTAACGGTAACGAGTTACTTCTTTTAAGAATAACGAGTTGTATACGGTAACGATGAGTTACTTTTTTCAATGAATAACGAGCAACGGTAACGAGTTACTCCCGGAAAGAACGGTTTTGTTGAAGTATCTATAAAAATTAAGCTAGATACAGAAAATAATTTTGTTGCAAGATCAAAATAATTATAATATTTTGATGAATTTTTGCATTTTTCGGTCTTTAAAATCTTTAATGAACTACAATATCAACACTGAAAAAGGTTTCCAGTTAAAAATAATCGCTTACTTATCGATTACGTCGCAAGCATAAATAAATTCATTGTTTTCTTTGTATATACACCAACAATCTATATATAGACAAGACAGATCAGCGAGTCAGCCAAGCAGTCGAAATCGATTATCAATGACCTGAAATAGCATTTTCATTTCAACGGCAATCTTCTGTTTGACGATTGACGATGGTTGATTCTAAATGCGATCGAAAGTTTCTTTGATCGGAGTGTTCTGTTGGGAACGCGTTTTCTTCCCTTTTTTTCGGACAGATACTAAAGTTCTCTCAACCGGATGACACACGATACTCGATTCGCACCGGGAACTGGTCTCGTTGTTCCATACCGACTTCCGGATACGAGATTAATTACATAACCGGTTCTCTGGATCCGCGAAGTAAGTTGTTTAACGCGTGCGGCGGTTTTATTTATGCTCTGTTCTTGCGAGAGAGTCGCGTTCAATCTGAGATCACTTCAGTGTCTGTGGAGTCCTTTGTCGATTATCGATGCTTTCATACAAGCTGTAATTTAAAAAAACATTCATTTAATTGACTCATTAATAAGTCAGTGGGCAAGATGCAATTCAAAATTACTTATCCGTGCGACGGTGTAAGTATTTTGTGCTGTGCAATAATTTGTGCATTAATAAATGCATTTTTGTAATAATTTAATTTTTTAATTTAATTTAATTTAATTTAATTTAATTTAATTTAATTTAATTTAATTTTTTAGTACCTCAATCGAGGGTACAAATGCAAATAGAATTTCAACGATACAAATGCAAGGTATTCCTTCGAGCTCGCGCGTGCTGATAACCGTCAGCTCTTCGAGTATCATCGTTGCTATCGTCTGATTCGCTACTACGCCACGATAAAATTCCTCTTCTAATTGGTGGCGATCGTTGCGCATCGAATCGGTGAGTCAATGAGAAATTTTTTTATTGAGGTAACGAATCTACGAATAATTAGATATAGGGCAAAAATATATCTCCGGTACATGTCGAATTACAATAATTTATAGTATGAAAATATTATTACATCTCGTAGATCCGTTGCCTTAAAATGGATGGGTTAAAATTAATTATGGCATATATTTAATCTTGGTATCACTTATTTATCAATATATTATGCGATTGTGCTTGAGGAAATACTCGCACACTTCGCATGCACAAAGCTCGCAAAGAGTTCATCATCGTTCGTCGAGTTATACGTTGACGAACTGCCGCGTTTTTTTATAAATAACTATTGAATAAAATTTGTAAGTACATAAAAAATTAAATTTTTGAAATTTTCTTACGTAGATCAATTTTAAATTTAATGTCTCCTCCGACATATAGCCCAGTTTCTCCGCACGAGCTCCACTCGTGCGGGGGTGGGGGGGGTGGTGCAGTTTGGAATATAAAAATTTCTGTGATCAGGTGGACTCGAACCCGGTTCCTTGGAGCTACGAGTCTGGCGCTTTACCACAAGACCACACTGCAAATTCGTGATGCAATCAGGCCTTTTTACAGGATTCGCGCTTTTATAAAAAGCCATGGAACTGTAGCTGTTTGTTACTCGTCATCAACTTTTCAAGAGTGAAACTGCCAGCAATTAGTTCGGGCGCGGGTACGGGAGACCGGAAGAAGTCACACGGATATCACTTGAAAAATATAAAAAACTAGCATGCCCCGCCGGATATTTTACAGATCAGTGTTGCATACGAATACAATCCTATTACTGCGCATCGCATTGGTAAGTGCATTCAATTATATCCTATTTTAATCTTGAAATTAAATAATCTTATATTTGCTAAAAATCTTGTAAACCTATCTGTGCATACAAAGCATGACAAGAAATGTAAAAAATATCTTTATTAAGTTTGAAACAATTTTTCTTTTTCAAAAATAACTATCGTTTTGTTATCACTTATATTTTAACATGTGTTCTGGTTGTAAAATATTTTTTGTCTTTTTCCAATTTCTGTATTTAAAAATTAAATTTTAAGCAATTTCACCATCACAAAACTTCCTCTATGAGGAAGCAAAAACCGTCAACGATTTACGAGCAACACTCGTAAACAAACGCGGATACGTTGGGCAAACGTAAAAACTAAGATCCTATCCCATGCATCCTTAATTTGCTCCTGGATGTGTGCTTGTACTAATATTGCAGCTAGTGATAGCAGTATTATTGACCCAAAACTCCCAAGCTCCCCAAGCTTGACGACCAATTTCAAATTTAATGTCTCCTCCGACATATAGCCCAGTTTCTCCGCACGAGCCCCACTCGTGCGGGGGCGTGCAGTTTGGAATATAAGAATTCCTGTGATCAGGTGGACTCGAACCCGGTTCCTTGGAGCTACGAGTCTGGCGCTTTGCCACAAGACCACACTGCAAATTCGTGATGCAATCAGGCCTTTTTACAGGATTCGCGCTCTTATAAAAAGCCATGGAACTGTAGCTGTTTGTTACTCGTTATCAACTCTTCAAGAGTAAAACTGCCAGCAATTAGTTCGGGCGCGGGTACGGGAGACCGGAAGAAGTCACACGGATATCACTTGAAAAATATAAAAAATAACCGTCAACGATTTACGAGCAACACTCGTAAACAAACGCGGATACGATGGGCAAACGTAAAAACTAAGATCCTATCCCATCTTTAATTTGCTCCTGGATGTGTGCTTGTACTAATATTGCAGCTAGTGATAGCAGTATTATTGACCCAAAACTCCCAAACTCCCCAAGCTTGACGACTAATTTCAAATTTAATGTCTCCTCCGAAATATAACCCATAAGGGACAACATGATGATCCTCCTATTTTTCCAAATTCTTCGTTAATACAGATATGGCCTGTAAGTTTGGTTAGTGCATTTAAAAGTTATATATTAATACTTGCTAACACACAGAAAAATCTTTTTTTAGGAAGGAACAAACATAGAGGCACAAGCTCGTAAGCTGAGGAATGTTTAATTTTTAATTGACTTCATTCTGTAAACATTTTGCACGTAACAATTACATTGTTGAATAAAAAATTATAACATGTATTAAGGTTATTACTTTTTGTTGCTGTTTGCTGGGACATTTACTGATTTAATCAGCTTGCATTACTGATTTTGCTGTTCAAAGTCACTGTTTCCAGTAGTCCAATATTACTGAGTAAAACAGTCAATATTACTGATTTAATCAGTTCACATTACTGATTTTGCTGCTCAAAGTCACTGTTTTAGTAGTATAATATTACTGATTGAAATAGTCAATATTACTGATTTAATCAGCTCACATTACTGATTTTGCTGTTTTAAGTCACTGTTTCTAGTAGTCCAATATTACTGATTGAAACAGTCAATATTAACTAATTCTTTCAGTGAAATGTCACTGATTCTTAGTGGTATACTTATAACTGCTTCAATCAGTGACTATTTACTGTTTCTCAGTAAAAATACACTGATTCTCTTTTAGAGAGAACTGAAGTGACATGAGCGCACAGCTTGCAGCGTTGCCAAATAATTCCTTGAAAGTCGCCATTAAAAATATTCATCTATAAGCCACATTTCAAGTCAACTTTTAACATAAATATTTTGTTTAAATATTCGGTGACTTTGTATTTTTATCGGCACTATCGAAAGTATAGAGTTTAGCGAATATGTAGCGCAGTTAATATTTAATATCGTAAAATATTTGATAAACAAATTATTACATTAAAATGTAGAAAATAGACTT
The DNA here is from genome assembly GCF_030848805.1 of Temnothorax longispinosus. Classification (NCBI taxonomy): domain Eukaryota; kingdom Metazoa; phylum Arthropoda; class Insecta; order Hymenoptera; family Formicidae; genus Temnothorax; species Temnothorax longispinosus. Next base: position 19,838,246 of record NC_092368.1, read on the forward strand.
TTTCGATAACGTCACATATAAAATATCGAATTTTCAAAGTCATAATTCTTCTTTATATGTTCGGTAATGTGGTTTAATTTTGCTGGCGTAAAGATATGCATTTTGACTCTCGTACCAAAAAATCAGTTAATTCTTAAGACTTTGGTGTCATGAAAGAAATACCTTAAAAAATGAAAAATGGAAATTTTTTGCCGATACTTGCTTATCACTACAAAATGCATGATATTAGTACAAAATTACCTTTTTCAAAAAAGGTAAAAAAAGGCGCCAAGTACACGCGTGGTTGTTACCTCGAAAAAAAAACCAAGTGGTAGTATCATTAATTTTAAATTCAAAAATAAATAAAATCTATTCTAACCTAGGTGATAGTAGCTTTAATTTTTCTTAACAAAATTATTAAATTACAAAATTGTTACTTTATTCAATCCAAGTGATATCTACCTCGAAAAAAACTAAATAACAAGTGGTATTTATTTAAAAAAAAAAAAATATGTGAAATTTTTTAATACTGCGCCAATTACAAAGAGAGAATATTATATATATAATGACTCACCGATTCGATGCGCAACGGGCGGAGTTATGCAGCCACGTAGCTACGGTGATACTGTAACACACAAACATAAGATTTAAATTAAAATATCGCTCAAAATTATTAACATTTAAAAAGTTAATTCTTACGCGTCTCTAATTCGTCTTTTAATAAAATATATTTAGCAATACAATTATCTGTTTATCGAAACAGATCTTTACGGGAATAAAATTTTAGATAACAAATTCTCTTTTTTTAATTACTTTTAACTTAAATAGTTTTAACTTTAAATTAAACAATTCGAATAACATGGAAACAAATTATTAATTTTATGTAGCTAAGAGATGATACTTACCCCAAGGTTGCTCCGCCGGTGCCCGATGCCTCTCTCAGGCCTCCTCCTCCTCTCAGGACATCAGGTTTCCTCCTTCTTTTCTTCCTCGTACGCACTATTACTTTTTAGTGCATGAGGATCCTCTCACCGCACAGGACACTCGCGAGAAACACTCGCGGATAATAAACTACAATCGCGCGCGGACTAATTATCAATAAAAGTCTTTCTCGCGCGATACTGTACGGCACTCCCGTTTAGAAAAGTCCTTTAGTCCGAATACTTATACGACACTCCCGAAGCAAACGCGACGAACCGGCTGCGGTTCGTTTGTTCAATTAAATCGGCGGACGAAGGGTACGTTAGCTTTCCCGTCTTTAGATTTTTATCCAAGCAGAACGAGCAGTTTTGCTTGGGTAAAATCCTCGTACTGGGTACTGGGCCTTCCCACCTCGCCAAGGTCGTACCCGCGGGAAGGAAGTGCAGTTCCGTGAAAATTTGAAAGAATCGCGACGCCGATTGCCCCGATTCGTTCCGCGTTCATCACCACGTTAACGACGATGAAATGTTCGAAGACGTCGGTAACCTGGCGCGACACTTACGCGAATCAAGTGAATGCCCCGTTGAAAAGATCCAGATGGAAATCCAGATGGTAATCTACATGGATAACTAGATAAATATATATGTGGATTCCTATGGATTTCGGATGGTTTTGTATGGATTTCCTATGGTTATCCAGATGGAAAACCGTACTGAAAAGGTACATATGAGATTCATATGGTTATATATATGGCTAACCATATAGATTTCCACCTGTATCCCAGATCGGATTTGTATGGTTTTCCACATGGTTATCTACATGTATAACCAGCTGCATTTTTTGGATGGCACTTCGTATGGTTTTTCATATGGGTTTTCACATGGTTTCCATATAATTTCTCATATAATTTTCCACATGGTTTTCTATATATCGTTTTTTGACAAAACAATTCACTATTATCAACGTTTTTTTTTAAATAAAATCCAGGTTATTAGATAAATATTGTCAAAATCAACATGGATATCCAAATGGACTGTTACAAAAAGTAAATGATTATCCACAAGTTTTTTTACAAAATACAGATAGATTTCCATGTAGATTTTGATAAAATTCTCTTAGCTATGATGGATTTTATAAAAATTTTGTCGATATTCTGGTACAAAAATCTACGTGGATCTTGTAAAATGTATAATACATTAGATATTCAATGATATTTTATTTGTAAAAATTCTACTCTTTATCGTAACATGATATTTAAAAAATCTAATATTGAAAGTTTATTTTTTCATATAAGTATTTAATGACTTAACTTAAACTTTACATAATATACATAAGTTATACATAATTATTAAATGTGTAAAATACAAATATAAAATAATAAATATAAAATTATTAAAATACGTAAATGTTATTATGTAATACATGATATTATGTAATACATAATTAATATAATATAAAATATGCAGTTTATTAGATCTAAAGTATACATAGTCCTACAAATACAGCATTGACTTTTTGACAGCATTACAATTTTTTTTTTCAACGAGAAAGTACTAAGAAAACGTTATTAAACAATAAAAACTTTTTTAACATTAACATTATTAACATCTTTACACATAATTTTTTCACTTGTAGTTTATGAATACATTTTCTAAAAACAATTTTTCATCCAATTATTTATTTTTATTCTGTAAAATTTTTTACCGATTTTTACATTTATCTGTACCAATGCATATTGGGTATACCTGATATATACTGCTGTCGGTGAACAGTCATGATAACACACAATTTTTCAACATTTCTTGTTTCTAAAAATTCAACAATGGGGTTAATATTCATAATTTTTTTTATGCTTGTAAATTCTTCAGAGAAACAGTTTTCTACGTTTATCTTTTTATATACAGTGTATTCATTATTGTTAGCGTCATCAACGATAAATTATTGTATGTGGATAAAATGACCGTTCACCGTTTGGGCAAATGAATTATCGGATCGATAACAAACATTATTTGCAGACTTGAATAAACACTTATTTTTTACCATTCTTCCGTATGCCCTAGTACGCTCTATCTGCACACGAGTGTTATGTCAATAATTATCGGACACCCTGTATAGAACTTATTTTTTTAGTTTAATCAAAATTACTTGTAATTGAAGATAATATATGGTTTTGTAGGACTCATTGTTTTCGAATAATATTGAAATTGATGATGAAATTTTTAACAGCAGTGAAGAGGATGAAAGTTACAATGAAGTTTTAGATGATAGTCATAACATTCCGCAACGGTTTACAAGATTAATACAAATGTTGCAGAAAGATGATACAAATGAAACTATCAATACAAATTTTGTTGTAAATAAAGCCGAAATATTGTTGGCGATTTTAAAATTTTCATCAAAGTACGGTTTATCAAGTTCGGCTACAGCAGATCTTTGTAAAATGTTAAATACTTTTGTCGCTACACCTTTTATTCCAGATACACGGTATATGATAGATAAATTATTTTATCCAGGAGAAGGAATAAAATACCATGCAATTTGCCCAACATGCAAAACACATATAGGTGAATTTTGTAAGAACAATCATATAATTTTTTGTCAGGTTTGCGAAGAAGAAATTAATGTAAAAGACCCATGTTACCGTGATTTCTTTATCACATTAGATATAACAGATGAAATCCAAAGCATCATAGAGAGTAACTCTGATTATTATGAAGTTACGTGAAGTTACGTGCTTCAATCCTTTCTTCATAATTTAATTCATATAGATTTGAATTATTTGTAGAGTCTGCAATACAAATTATTTTCAAATTTTATAAACATATGTAAAGGGACTATTCAAGCATTACGTAAATATGTACAGACAGGAGATTGACGGAAATGTTAGTTTGCATACAGCGAAGTTAATTCAGGTGTTTATATTTTTTAAAAAATTTACAAAATATTACTTTAAAGTTTTTTTGAATATAAAAATAAACATGATTCTATGAGGTCGTTTTTTTGGTAATGCTAAGTCACACAAATTCCATGACTTCCCGAATTTCTACATGATTAAGAATATTCCATGGCTTTTCCAAACTTTCCAAGATTTTATGACTACTGGACTTCTTGCCTTGTTAATTAATAATAAATTATTGTTTTATACATGAAAAAGGATGTATTATTTTGAGAAATCACAAAAATGAAAAACACACAACTTTTATGGATTATTCATTACAAAAATAAATTGTTAATTTAAATAAAAAAGTTCGTATGAGGAGAGTATTTTACTTACAGTGAAAATATTACAAAATACAATATAACGTAAGATATTTTGTATCCTGCCTCTACCCTCCTGTAAAGAATTGTAAGAAATTCTAAGTAGTATTCACGAATCATATAAGCACTGTATATTTTTTGAAATGCCTCCTTACTAAATGTTTAGGCTGCATGGATGAAGAAAGATTCAAACAATCTCCAAAATATGTTTACGTAACACTTGAATGGTATTATGTTTCTACAACAATATTCTTTATATATATATATGCAAACATTCCTATAAAAATATTAGAAACAGCAATTTTAAAACTGTACTAATGTTATAGACTAATAAATTTCTACTATTTTGCAAGATTAAAAGGTTTAGAAATATACAGGGTAGGCTATTTTAATTTACCCACTAAAGTAACTTTTTAGAAAAACATTTTACAGAAAAATGATTCAGACAAAAGTTACATGATTTTAAGGGGGACATAAGGTAGTGTCATTGGTTTGATCGTTTGAAGATCACGTAAAGGTTGAGCGATATGATATATTCGATATATTAATTATAAAGTAAAAAGTCGAACCTTTAAATATTTCAGCTTTTATTCGCTGTCAATCAGTGTCTGATGTCTCGGGAAACTCGGGATCCCAAAAACCTTTAAAAAGATTATATTTATTATATATAATATATAAAAAATAATAATAAAATAAAATATTATACCTGGTGGTGTATTTGGTCGCTTATATTTGTGTCGATGTCGCGAGATTTGATTTTTTCGTTTTTGCAATTGTTCTTCCGGCAATCCCAATTTGTTATAATACTAAAAGTAAAAATCGAATATCACAAATTACTTTTTTATGAGAAAAATATTTATTTTTATTTATATTTATAATTTTTTTATTTATATTTATTTATTTATATTTCTTTATTTATTTATATGTTATATAACTATACTTTTAATATTGTATTACCTCTCTGCATTCGCAGCAATCCGAGCCCTTCAGCTTTGCTCTGTCAGCTTTACATCGTATGTTAAGATGTTTTGTAATGACCTTTCTTTTTGATCTTTTAAACTTATTCAATAACGTCTTCTTTTCAGGTAGCTTGTTTTCTGTGTCATCCATATCATTTAAATTTGTAACTTGCTCTGCAGGCAGATAAAAAGTTTCGTGTTTGTAGGCAAAATCATTTATATTACAACTTATGTTACTTTTACCTTTCAATGTATTAACTGCAGTATTAATCAAGAATTTATTACTTTCCATTTGCGTAGAAGTATAAGTACTTTTCGAGATATTTTAAATTTCGTCCTGATACTTTTTAATATAAAATATAAAATATCTCATATTCACTTTTTGATGACTTTATCTTAACATTTTTAGGCGTTTAATACTAAAAGGAATTGATTAATTAAAAAAACGAAGAATTAGATTTAAAATTTTTATTGGATTTTTTAATTGCATTAGTGGTTTTTGCAAAACTCTATATTTAAAAATTAATTCTATTAATCGATTTCTTTTATTATTCTACATCTGAAAGTATTAAGGTAAAGTCATTGAAAAGTGAATATGAGATATTTCATATTTTATATTAAAAAATATCAGGACAAAATTTGAAATATCTTGAAATGTAAAAGTTAACAAAAATATACTCAATTATAGTGTTGTGGAAACCTCTCGAGATAAGCTACAAGAATATGCAATAAAAAACATGAGGTTCCATTTAAGAAGTTGAAGGTGACCTTTACGTGACCTTCAAATGACTATCCTTATCTCACTACCTTATGTCCCCCTTAAAACCATGCAATTTTTGTCTAAAACATTTTTTCTATAAAATGTTTTTCTAGAGTTACTTCAGTGGATAAATTAAAATTGCCTACCCTGTATACTGATTACATTACTGTTTTACCTGATAAATTTGAAGGCTCGACATTTTGAAAACTATTAGTCATATCAATCAGTATGCTATTTTCTGCATTACGAGTAAGATTTTGATCATTAGATGATACACGAAAGCTGTCAGTCACACTGCCTATGCTTCTACTGCTCTCAAAATCGCCAGTTTCCTCAAACAAATTCCGAAAACTAGCTGTTGTATCTCCTATACTCAGTAAATCAATGTCTTCCTGAAATATATTATAATTATAATTATATTCGGCTAGATCTTATATATGGAAACAGATCTGCTCAAGTATAATAAATTAAAGATAAAATCATATCGCGCCAAATATCGGATATTATTATATGTAATCATATAAAATTAAATATTTTATCAAATTTTTTTATATCTATTTACATCTGATCCATATTACACCCATTTTTTCTCGGAGAGAATAAAACTTACTTCAAAACTTGCATTGAAGGATTCTACTGGATCTTCATTCACGTTATCAGACATCTTTATACAGTTTTTAGCTAGTCACAAAGAAATTCTGTAGAATCCTATAAAAATATTAAAAACATAGATTTTGGCAAATGGTATTTATAAATAATTTATATAAATAAACGTATAATGTATGTCTATTGTAAGGTATCCACTTTGTAATGTAAGGTATCTAGCTCGTAAGATCTAGTTTTAAGGTAACTTAACTTGTATCCATTTAGTTTGACTCTAATTGTAATATGAATCTTCCGTTTAAACATTAACGCGCTTATACTAGTGGACGCACTAGGAGCGCGCTTAACCCTTGTGTCCATGATGCCAGAACTCGGTCCGAGATCTCGGTCCGAGAAACGTATAGCGTATAGTCAATGAAATTGCCGCTTTTTCGTAAAAGCTGCACTTTGATTAACTACAAACTTCTCGGATCGAGATCTCGGACCGAGTTCTAGCATCGTTGTCCTACCCGATCTTTACAATATCAATCAGTACAATAACAATACACAATCCGTAATAAATAATATTGATAATTTTAGTTTCGAAAGACTCGAAAGACACGTATACACGCGCAATTTTAAAGTTATCAAAAACCACAGAAATTAAACAAAAGAAACTGTAAGTACTAAGTGCGCAAACCTTACCTGTGGAAGTCGGAAAATCAATTATAAAGAAACTTCATTCGCGTCAATCGCGCTAGAATCGAGGAACGAAACGGGACTGCGGCAGTCAGACTTTCCAGATCCGAACCTCTGCCACATAGAAGATCGGATGGTGCGGGGAGACGACTCACATGAGTTTAGCCAGGCAATACAGTGGTGCAAGCTTGTGACCGTCGATACGCAAGTGGCAACTGTGTCCATATGCGCACATAGACATAAAGCCAGTTTACACACACAATGATTAGTGGCGCCAACTGACTGCAATGTCTTTTTCTAACACGCGAGGTGGTGGGGATGCGAAGAGAAGAAGTTGCTATGCGTCTCTGATGTAGCGATTCCCCTCCATACTCCTCCCCGTTCTTTTTAGTGTGCGAGAGAGAGAGCACGATTCGATCTTCCATTGTCTTCCATCACTGAGTTCAGATCTGGAAAGCCTGACTGCCGCAATCGAGGCCGCAATCCTGTTTCGTTTCCCGATTCTGGCACGATCGATGCGAATAAAGCTTTTTTAACCGATTTTCTGATTTCCACAGGTAAGGTTTGCGCATTTAGTACAGTTTTTTTTGTTTAATTTCTGTAGTTTTTGATAACTCTAAAATTGTGCGTGTACACGTGTCTTTCGAGTCTTGAAACTGAAATTATCAATATTATTTATTCTTTTACATCTCTATGATGTCCAAAACTCGGTAAGATATTTTACTATAGTCTCCACAATTTTTGGTAATTGAAAAATAATCTAAAATAAGTAGCGCTTGCATGACAACTATAACCTACAAAATTTAGAAAAATTTAAAAGTTGTAATTTAGTTGTATAAAAGTAACATATAATCTATAACTAAAATACAATCCTATGCAGTCATATATGTTGTATCGTACTTGTGGGGGCGATCGATCGTGTACGTGATGAGGGCTTTTGTGCTCTTCCGCGCTTGCTCTCGGAAAGGCTGCTTCGACAGCCGCGCGGATGAGAAAACAGTGTTTCTCTCGTTTTAAGAATAAACGCACTTTTCGTTGGTGTATGTGTTACACGAACGTCCTTTTTCAATGAGAATTAATACACTCGATCTTCCTTCCCGTGCAACGAACAGTAAAATCTTGAGTTACCGTGCGGCGCGCGCACGCATACAAGAGGCACCAACAAGGAGCTCGTCGGCCAATATGAGGATCACGCGTCGGTGAGCGCGTAGCGACGCAGCTCGCGCGAAGTACGAAATATCGAGTTGGCACTTATAACGATACATATGTTTTCTGCACATTACACACATTTGCATAATTAAAATAATCGCTCAAAAATTCGTTAAAGAAAATGCTGTTCATAGACTACATCTTGAAAGTAAAAAAGTTGAAAGAATTAACATTTTTCATTATAATTAACTTACAGTTATGGCTTGTGTAACACACGCAAAAATAAAATTTTTGAACGCTTATGACAAAGCAGATGTCATAATTGTGAAAATAGAAGAAATTTTAGAATTTACAAAGAAACCTCCAGAACATGTACAAGATTTTAATAAAGAATGTATTTACAATTGTCTGTGGAAGGATGACAAGAATCCAGATATTGTGAAAGTGCCTGTTCAAATTTCGGATTTAGCTGGTAAGATTAGCTAATTATGTATAGTATTTTGTTCCTATTATTGTCATTGCCATTATTTATTATACGTTGATATATATATTGCTTACCATTACTTAACCTTAATAAATATATTTTTATATACATATTTTTAATCTACAGAATAATAATAAATTATTATATTTCTGTAGAACAATTCTTTTTTGCTTCTATTAATATATCAGTAACTTTTGTGGTCAATATTAGACACAACTTATTATGAAAATGTAGTAAAAGTAATTTTCTCTTTTAAGTTATAACCAATGCAGAAGACATGGAAAAATTTAAAAATAAAAGAGGTGTTTTTAAAAGAATTAGTAACACTATATTAGATGATTACTATGCAGAAGACAGCGAAATCGAAGATGATAAAGATGTACATAGTGAAGAAGATGTTGAAATAAATAACAATATTCAGAAAGAAGGAAAAGCAAAACAAAAAGCTGTTAGTTTATAATTCATATATATTTGGTATATGGATACTATAATTTTGCATAGTAGGTAGTTGTAAGTAGTAAAAATACGTACCATTTTATTCTTTTTTATTTTATTGTCTGTAACAAAAAGGCGAGAACGGAAAAAAAGCAATTTGGAAGCAAATCGGAAGATGATGCTACAGATTCGGAAAAAGAAACAGAAAAAGAAAAAAAAGAGAAGAAAAATAGAACAAACGATGGAAAGAAGGAAGAGAAAATGTTATTTGGCGACAAATGGATAAAAGTAGATGAAGATGGGGAAGAGGTAAATATTCTTAGAACTTAAACTACTTTGACTCTGAATATCACTCCCATTCATTTTTTAAACTCTACTTCAGTGAGTGTTTGTATATGAATGATGTATTTTCTAAATTGTTTTTTTTTTTTTTACATATTCTCTAAATATGAATGATTAATATTTCTACTTGAAAAGCTTACTGAGGCTTAATTCTGGCATGATTTGAGTCAGTGACATTTCATTTGTTCGGATTTCGAGAGTGTGTACACTTACATACACACACTTACTAAAGTAGGGTTTTAAGGATGAATGTATTCTGAAGGACATCAAAGTCAAAAATGTTACAAGTTCTATAAAAATCAAGAAACTGTGTTTGCCTAATCGATAATTTCCTTAAATATTTACATACTTTTTGAAAATTTTTTGTAAAAACCTTTTTGCAAAAGCAACATTAATAATATGTTAATACGATATGTTGACAATATGTGTATTTAATTTACAGATAGAAATGATTTATTTAGCCGAAGGCATTTCTTGTACTGTACACGACTGGACAGAATGTCTTCGATCAAAAACGGAAAGGTTGTTCGCCAAAAATATACTGCGAAACATGTATAACAACACTGAGTTATTAAGTCGGTGTGTTAGTACCGATAAGAATTGTAAGACTCCTAATGGACGCAATTTATGTACATCGATTAGCCCTGCAAAAGATAAAGTTATAGATGGTAAGAATGTAAAATTTTGTATAATAATAGTAATTCTTAAGGTGACTTCAACGTCTGGTGCTTCTAGTAGTAACAATAGTTAATGTTAAATTTAAATAAAAATATTTTTATGTATAATAATAATTATTATGCAAGTACTGGATATTCTCCCGCATATTATATCACGCATATAATTTTTTCACTTGCTCCTTAACTTTATTTTCAATGTTCTATTACATTTCTCGTAACTTATAATTTACACTTCCAACTTTTTTCAGTTTTATTTTTTGTATGCATTAAAATGTAATTTAATTATTGTAAAATAATTGAGTGTCTTATAACAACCTATAGAAAATAATTGAAATTTATAATTTATTTTCTCAGAATTTTGGTCGTTGACCTTCCTTGAAATTTTTTCTATCAATAATACAAACGTTCTTTAATTCATTTAAATATCTTGTATTTAAAAGTCTCTGAAGCCACCTTAATACTGTACTTATAAAAATGTAATAAAATATGTTTATTTTAGTATGCATGCGGTATTACATTAAAAAAAAGAAGAATAAGAACATCCGCAAAATTGAACTGGATGAATGGGTTAAGAGAGAAAAAAATCCTGCCTTAACGGAGGTTATAAACCAAGTAAAAAGTATCGCAAGAAAAGAAATTAAAAAAAAAAGGGAAGCGTTAGCAAATCCAGAATGAGAAAAATTAGTATATTTAATACACACATATATATTAGTGTAGCGACAAAAGTATTTAACATTTTACAAAGATCTGCTGTAGCCGAACTTGATAAACCGTACTCTGATGAAAATTTTAAAATCGCTAACAATATTTCGGCTTTATTTACAACAAAATTTGTATTGATAGTTTCATTTGTATCATCTTCCTGCAACATTTGTATTAATCTTGTAAACCGTTGCGGAATGTTATGACTATCATCTAAAACTTCATTGTAACTTTCATCCTCTTCACTGCTGTTAAAAATTTCATCATCAATTTCAATATTATTCGAAAACAATGAGTCCTACAAAACCATATATTATCTTCAATTACAAGTAATTTTGATTAAACTAAAAAAAATAAGTTCTATACAGGGTGTCCGATAATTATTGACATAACACTCGTGTGCAGATAGAGCGTACTAGGGCATACGGAAGAATGGTAAAAAATAAGTGTTTATTCAAGTCTGCAAATAATGTTTGTTATCGATCCGATAATTCATTTGCCCAAACGGTGAACGGTCATTTTATCCACATACAATAATTTATCGTTGATGACGCTAACAATAATGAATACACTGTATATAAAAAGATAAACGTAGAAAACTGTTTCTCTGAAGAATTTACAAGCATAAAAAAAATTATGAATATTAACCCCATTGTTGAATTTTTAGAAACAAGAAATGTTGAAAAATTGTGTGTTATCATGACTGTTCACCGACAGCAGTATATATCAGGTATACCCAATATGCATTGGTACAGATAAATGTAAAAATCGGTAAAAAATTTTACAGAATAAAATAAATAATTGGATGAAAAATTGTTTTTAGAAAATGTATTCATAAACTACAAGTGAAAAAATTATGTGTAAAGATGTTAATAATGTTAATGTTAAAAAAGTTTTTATTGTTTAATAACGTTTTCTTAGTACTTTCTCGTTGAAAAAAAAATTGTAATGCTGTCAAAAAGTCAATGCTGTATTTGTAGGACTATGTATACTTTAGATCTAATAAACTGCATATTTTATATTATATTAATTATGTATTACATAATATCATGTATTACATAATAACATTTACGTATTTTAATAATTTTATATTTATTATTTTATATTTGTATTTTACACATTTAATAATTATGTATAACTTATGTATATTATGTAAAGTTTAAGTTAAGTCATTAAATACTTATATGAAAAAATAAACTTTCAATATTAGATTTTTTAAATATCATGTTACGATAAAGAGTAGAATTTTTACAAATAAAATATCATTGAATATCTAATGTATTATACATTTTACAAGATCCACGTAGATTTTTGTACCAGAATATCGACAAAACTTTTATAAAATCCATCATAGCTAAGAGAATTTTATCAAAATCTACATGGAAATCTATCTGTATTTTGTAAAAAACTTGTGGATAATCATTTACTTTTTGTAACAGTCCATTTGGATATCCATGTTGATTTTGACAATATTTATCTAATAACCTGGATTTTATTTTAAAAAAAACGTTGATAATAGTGAATTGTTTTGTCAAAAAACGATATATAGAAAACCATGTGGAAAATTATATGAGAAATTATATGGAAACCATGTGAAAAACCATATAAACTGCCATCCAAAAAATGCAGCTGGTTACATGTGGATAATCATGTGGAAAACCATACAAATCCGACCTGGGATACAGGTAGAAATCTATATGGTTAGCCATATATATAATCATATGAATCTCCATCTGTACCTTTTCAATACGGTTTTCCATCTGGATAACCATAGGAAATCCATACAAAACCATCCGAAATCCATAGGAATCCACATATATATTTATCTAGTTATCCATGTAGATTACCATCTGGATTTCCATCTGGATCTTTTCAACGGGGTTGTTTTAACGAAAATCACAACTTCTATAAAGCATACGTGTGTGCGTGTGTGTGTGTGCCCTGCTTTAACGAAAATCACAACTTCTATAAAGCAGGGCATACACACGTGTGTTTGTGCCCTGCTTTAACGAAAATCACAACTTCTATAAAGCAAGACATACACACGTGTGTGTGTGCCCTGCTTTAACGAAAATTACAACTTCTATAAAGCAGGGGATACATACGTGTGTTTGGCGCCCTGCTTTAACGAAAATCATAACTTCTATAAACCAGGGCATACACACGGTGTGTTTGTGCCCTGCTTTAACGAAAATCACAACTTCTATAAAGCAGGACATACACACGTGTGTGTGTGTGCCCTGCTTTAACAAAAATCACAACTTCTAGAAAGCAGGGCATACACACGTGTGTGTGTGCAGTGCTTTAACGAAAATCACAATTTATCAATTTTGGCTACGTACAGTATTTCACAACCATAAAATTTTAACCTAAATGGCACCGTTATACTAAACGCGTTATACTAAACATTTACCTTTATTGCGAACGTGCGTGCGATTTTGTCTCTCCGATAGATCTTAGGCTGGAGCAGGCTAGCGAGAGTACCGTGGCACGTATTTTCCGCGTGATGCGTAACGAGCTGGCCGCGCGCATTGTGAGTCCTCGAGGTGAGCCCGCGTAACAAGGCCGGCGGAAGAACTCCCAGGAGTGTAGCTACGGAGGATAATTCGTTCTCGCCAATTACGCCCACTTCCACACCGGAGCCGTCGGTGAAGCCGACGTTCCCGAGAATGAGCACCGCTGCTAGCACTCTTACGACGTCCAAAAATGGAATGCCTAACACGCCTGGGGAACAATAAAAGATGTAGGAAAAGATGGGGAAAATCTGATAATCTCTTTCCAAAAGGTTTAATCAACGTGAGAAATAAAAAACGTAAAACATTAAGCATTTCGGCTAATTTAATTGTATCAGGTTTTTATTAAAATAAAATTTTATGTTATTTTTTTCATATTTAATCACATACCTAAACAAGTTTTCCACGCTTGAAACCGAATCGCATCTTCAGCTTCGTCCTGTCACGTATCGCCATGTTGAGGGTACCTTAAATTTTTCAGATTATATCCCTCCAAATTTAATTTAACTGTAAAAATTTATTAGGATAATTTATTTCTTGATAGTTAATTATTATTAATCATTTTTATGCAATTGTAATAATATTATTATAATTAATTGCATTATCTCTCTCGTTGTGAAACAATCCAGCTAATATCTGATAAAATATATGGTAGTTTTTCTCGTCTGGTAATGGTCTGATTACTCGCGCCTGGTCTAGGAAGTAACAATGAATTTTTGTTCTATATAAAGCACCGTCCGTCACTTGAACCTCAATGAAGTGACCCTAAAGATATAAGTTGTTTTATAATATTTATATTTGCTAACTATTACTAAATAATCACTATTACATATTTATTGCTATTTATCATATTGTTCACAATACTTTTAATTTAAATATTAATACTACGTCTATAAACTTTCTTTTCATAATATTATTTCTCTTTCATCTTTCTCCTTCCTCCCACCCTCTTCTATCTCATACATCTCGAAGCAAACTACTTACTATCCTTGAACTCTCCGAGTTTGTAGCGCGGTTTTCGCTGAGCCCAAGGATCTGAGGACCGTGAAGGCTGCCGCGAGATTGAAAGCGTTCGTTTCCGGTCCGCCGCCGGCGACGTCGAAGAGTTGCCTAAGTAATAGCATTGAGGCGTACGTTTTTCCGGATCCGCTTGTCCCTGTGTAGAAGAAGTTCCAGAAATCTTCACTTCTCTTGTAAAACAAAGGGAAGATGGAGTTTGTTAAGAGTCTTACCAGAACGAATAATCGCCTGGGAATATCCGGTCTCCGATTGTTGTCTCACGGCTTCCTGGACGACCTTGTTCAGCTGTGGCGCTAATGTTACCGACCTGATGCTCGTTAGAGTCAACGGATTTCCAACGTCTGCGTAAGGATTTACGCAAACCAATATGGGACCCACATTCGTCTGGAACAATATTGCCGGTTTTCCTTGAATGAATTTGTTATTTAATAGATCACTTTTACTTTTAAGACTTTTACTTTTATGATTTCCATTTTCGAAAACGAGCATTCACATAAGAATGTGGGTCCAAAATGGAAAAAAATTCGAAGACCAAAATTTTTAAGATTAGGGTAACTTGAATTATTTAAAATCTTAAAAAATCCGCTCCTTTTTCTGGACAAGTCTTGAGAGAAAGATTATTTTACAAATCGCAAAGCTTCTCTTGATATTCTAAATTTTGTTCTTCGATTTCCGCAGTGAAAGGATTTTCAAAAAGAACTAAGATTTTCTAAGACTTTCAAAGTCGGTGAAACGAGTGTCGAACTGACTTATTAAAGAGTCAATTAAATAAATATATTTTTTAAAATTGCAAACTGTGCCGTATTCTTCGAAGAGAATCTGGCAAGAGGGGTAGAAATGAAGAGTGTCTTTTTCTAAGTGATTTTTAAATAAAACTACGATACGTAATTTACGATGAGAAAGAAACTTGTGGCCGCCTTTTATTAAATTAATGATTTTTGTAACAGTTTTCATGGCGGTAAATAATCCTGAGATGACGCGTCACGTGACCGATCGGCGGCTCGGCCGCTGAGCCTCGAGCGGTAGTGGGGGTATAGGAGGCGTCGCCTCGGGAATCGGTTCGAAATGTGCAACTAAATCCCGGCTATCATATGTAATAATACTAAAATAATTTACACAGATTACATAGAATATTATAATATATGCGAGCAATTGCAATTAAAATTTACATCATATACATATAACACATAATATGCTTAATTTATATATACAGATAACATAATCCTATGATAATAACAATCTGGTATTTGAAATACAAATACAAAAATCAAATTTAAAGGCTCATAGATTTAAGGAATCTAAGGAAATAAATAGTTTTGCGAAGAGATAGAAAGAAAGACAAATTAAAATTTGAGAGAAGAAGGCCGGCAACGACATGAGTCGATGAAGCATTAGTTGAAAGAGTTAAGATGAACGGAGTGTATAGGCGGTGCCGTGAGAAGGATAAGACTAAAAAGAACCTGTTTTCTTCACGAAGCTAGACCCGACCGTTCAGCTTCCGAAGGTACCTGCGCAGTTTAATCCGAAATAGGACCTGGGTTACAAGATGCTTGTCAAAGCCAGAGAAATAAAGTTTTTGCCGCTCTCACTATTCCTGTTATTGTTTACTGTTACTCATAGTATCATTATTTATAGTGGCAATAATATACCCGCATGCGCGCGCGTGCGCCCGGAGAAAGATTTTAGCCTTTAAAGTTACTTTAAAATATATTTTATCAAAACACAAAAAAGTTCTAAGGTTAAATATGTTGAGAGATACGTATATATATGTACATAATAAACAATAGTTTTCTCAAAAGTATTATATGTATAATATTTTAAGAAACTAAAGATCAAAGAATTGGACTTGAGAACCATAAATTGCTATAAATTTAAAAATTTAAGTTTTTATAAAAATTTGAATCGTCTATCAATTTTTAAAATTTTTAATCTTTAAATTTCAATTTCAAGTTTAAAGTTTTTATTCTATTGTGTGATGCACACTTAATTTATATAATTTTTAGAAATTGTTAAAAATTGAAAAAAAAATCTAAAGATCAATAGTTTTTAAAACTGATAGACGATTAATGTACTTTAATGCGCGAAAATCATAAATAGAGATAATATAGTGATATATGGTAATAATGACTACACTGTTGGAAAATTTGTGTTAAATATAACATAAATCACATGTTTTAACGGTCCCCTCAAATTTTTGTGTCAGTTTAACATAATATGGATGTGTTAAATGATAACATTGATACTATGTTAAAATATTTTAACAGAAAAGAAATGTTATTCTGATCGTAATTTGGGGTTAATTATGTGTACAATTAACATAATTTTTATGTTAAAGTTAAGATTGTAAGATAAAATCAACATTCTTCTTCTACAAATTTTTATTCTTACTTCTGTTATAAAGTAAAATCAACACTCTTTTTCTGCAAATTTTAACACATTTAATAAATACGTTCAAATTGTGTTACTTTAACATATTCTTTAAATTATTTTATTAATTTTACATTTTAAATTTGTAAAGTTCAATTAACATAGAAAGCACATGTTAAATCTACACACGTATGTGTTGATTATTTTACACAAAAATTTTAACAAGGACCTTTTTTAACAAAACTACAAAAATTTTCCAACAGTGTATAAATTACATGTAAAAGAGAAAATATTATAGATTTTAGCACACAAGCATACGAAAAGTGCAATATTGAGAATGTAATAAGAAGATATATGGATACAAAGAATAAAACAAAATATAATTTTAGAGCTCGAGGATTAAAAATTTCAGTAATAAAGAAAAATGTTCTATAATAGATTGTTAAAATCAATTGGAAGACGCTGTCACAGCACTCGCAACTTTGTACCTTACAGCTTCTTCTCGGTCTCCCAGAACTTAAAATACTTGTAAAATACTTGTCCAATATGAAGACTTTGGAGAGACCGAGAGTAGCCATTTCAGGTGTTCGAGTCTTAATCCCGTCCAGAATTTTCCCCATTAAGCCTTCCTCCGAAATCCTCTATCTAATCTAACGTTTTTGCGGGTCTAACGAGATAGGACATTTCGGGGTTCCCGCGTCTTCGTATCCTCGGAGCATTCGTCACCGCACTCGCACATTTTTCACCGAAAAAATTTTTCAATACAGAAAAAACACTCAAATTTACATCACACTGCATTGTAAAACAATTATTCGATCCAAGAGTTTATACACTGAAGCATATAAATTAAAATGCTTGAGATTCCGGATAAATACGTGGCGAATTAAATTCTCAACGCTGGAGAATATCGCGATAACCAGATCTCCACGAATAGAGAGTCAGTCGATCAATTCGGATCAATGCACTAACGTCGGCACAATTTTTTAACCGTGTAAAGTTAAACAGCCGTATGCACTTTTCAACATACGAAGAGTGGCGAGCCGTCGCGTTCAACTGGGCGTCATTGTTGCCTGAGACCCACCTTCTGGGCCTTATTTCTCCTAAGGCGCCTTTGCCGTAACTTCGACAGGTAAGAGCAACGGCGCTTACCTAGTCCACGGGTAGTTGGGTGGAAGGCACCACACCGGCATGCCGGGGTACAGGATATCTGCCGAATGGAGTTGGTGGGAGGTGGGAGGTAAGGCGGAGAGAGAGGAGAGAGGAGAGAGGAGAGAAAGAGAAAGAGAGAGAGAGAGAAAGAGAGAGAGAGAGAGAGAGAGAGAGAGAGAGAGAGAGAGAGAGAGAGAGAGAGAGAGAGAGAGAGAGAGAGAGAGAGAGAGAAAGAGAGAGAGAGAGACTTATCTTCTTCTGGGGTCCAACTTCCCCTACTTCTCGCGTGCAAGTGAGCCTGTTACTCCCCCCACTCAGGCCGTGATGCAAACTGGGAAAAGGCCGCGCGAGTGGTAACATGGAGGGAGGAAAGCCCTGACAGGGGCGGACGACCACTACGAGTAGATCCCTACCACCAAATACGCTCGCTATCGACGAGAGTATGCGAGAAGTTAACTTTGTTCGCTTCGTTACTGTTGCGAAAACGATAAGAGAGTCGGCGATTGCTGATTTAATGTAAATGTCGAATATTTTTAATGAAAATTAATAATTTGTTTTACGCACAATTTACAGTTTGTGAAATGATATTTATTTATTAAAGTTAATACAAGGTATTAAATAATAATGCACGTAATATTTAATGATTTAAATACCGAATTTAACGTTTTAAATTAATCAATTATTAAAGATAATTTTAGGAAGCTAGATTTACGTAGTTATAATGTTTTAATTTTTTATAAAAACAGATTAAAATTAGATTATGTGTTATAATGTTTTAATATTTTGTAAAATTAAAACATTACTTCTTTATTAGAAAAAAAACTTAAACAGTTTAAATAAAATTATAGTATGAAAAAATATATTTAATAAACCTTTATATTTATAAATTATTATATTTTGTTTTTAACAATTTATTCCAAAAAGTAGATAAATTATTGACATAAGAATCCATTTGACAAATTTTGAAAATTTTAAAACTATAATTCAAAATTCTATAATTATTGGGTTATAATATAAATATTAATAAGTATAAAGAGAAAAAGAATATGAAAATATCAAATCTAGAATGTGATAAAGAAATGTTTAATATCTCAGGTGAATCGATTTAAGGCATAGTTCTCGGCCGGAGGAGAAAGAGGATTCGTTCTTCGCAGCGAAATTCAAATCTATCTGTAGAAAACCGGTTTCGATGTGAACGCGATGAACTTGAATGAAAAACAGGACCGCGGGGACTTTCGCAGGTTCGATTCTCGAGTCAAGATCGTAACTCCGCTTCGTTTGATACTGTACCGATCTTCGAAATATGGTCTTTGAAAATGTGTTCCCTGCTCGAGCGATTTATTACCGATCCGAAAGGTTATCTCAAGATCCTTAATTAGAGCGTATCGATACGTATGCTTGAAGCACAATCTTACATGAAAATAATTTAATATAAGTAAACTTGATCGATCATTCGTGCTAATTAATTCATCCGTCAATTAGTAAGGCGAACGTGAATGCGTGCGTGTGTGCCCCGATCTCCCCTACACACATGGAGGCGCGTGGTTTGATCGAGTCAAACGTACTTTTTTGATGGCTCGAATCCGGTTTTGGGTCAACGTCCTTATGGAACGCTACGACGCTTATCGAGAGGGGTGTCGCGTCGATGCTATTTCAGGTCAAGGATTCTAATCTCTGTTACCTAGGATCGGACCATGTACGACTTGAGGGTGTAAGGAGCTGAGGCCGAGGTATTAATTTATAAGAAATAAATGGAAATTAAGTTTTCTTTAAAAACTAAATAATATAACATTTATTATAAAAGAAAAAAAGAATTTAAACACTAGCATTACAAGTTGAGAAAGCTGGCAATTTATATATATATATATATATATATATATATATATATATTTATATAAAGCATATATATAAGCATTATATATATATAAAGCAAGCAGGCAGATGTAACAAATTGTGAGGTGAGCATTTCATAATCTATTTTATTAATTGTTACTGATGGAAATAATTATTCATTGGCGCAGTATATCGTTTTCAGATCACTGTATAATGTAATAATGTATTGAATGTTTAATACATTGTCTAATAAATAAAATATTTTAAATTATATTTTAAAATTTTTAAATAGGGGAGACCGGGGCTAAGCCGACAACGGGGCTAACTTGACACTAGGCTTTTTGCCAATTTAAATCTATCGTAGAAACTTGCCTTTCCTACTATAAATGCGTCTTTATGTGCCAGTATTATCAACGGAATTTGGTAACATTCTAAGTTATAGTGTAATTTTTAACGCGACATAAGCGTTTTTGATAGTAAAAAGTAATTTTTCTGATCTCTCGAAAATGTCTACTCTTTCATCGAGCTTTACTCTTGCGAATCTACCGGTAAGTAATTTTGATGGAAAATTCGATGCTTTATACAAATCCGATAATAATTTTTGCATATTTTCAAAATTTTTTTATTTTTGGAGTAACAAAAGTAAAAAACGACGTTCGGGGCTAAGTCGACAGGGGCTAAGTCGACACGCTGTTTTATTAGTTCCCAATAATAAACAATGCTTGTAATGCAACATATGGCCCATGACAAATGTGTGCGCACGTGTAATCGCGAATTTACTTGCATAAATTGTTTTTCAGACATGAATTTAGATGAAAATAATTGAATGTTTAACAATTTTTGTTCTCATTATTTCCAATGATTGTTTTACTTAATTCCAAATTTTTGTACTTTCTAAATACACGATAAACAAATGTATATTTAGTTTCAGACAATAAAAACGAAATTCCAGATCAACGTGTGTCGATCAGGCAAAGTGTCGAGTTTACCCCGGCCGTTCTCTCTTTTTCTTTCATTTAGGTTTCTCACTCCATCTTTTACAGGTCTAAAATCTAAAACCTGACCAGCTATCTGATTGTAGAAGATCTTCCAGAAAGAAATTCAGGCAGGTAGAAACAGAAAACCAGTTCTAACTAGCTCCACGGGATTATATTCCCCTCTAATGGGGGCTCCACGGGGCAGCATACTTCATGCTCTCTTAGTCTCTCCCCCACTTACTTTCTAACTCTACCTTCTATAGGTACCTATCGGATTTTGAGTTATAATGCTGATATAAAGTTTCCTGTTACATTTACCGTCAAATTTAAAAATATCAGCCTCAATGGTCGAATTGTGAAAGAGACGCTCCTCCGGCTAGGCCGAGCCGGCCGGGCTGGGCGTCGCTTTCGATATACTTAAGGGCTTACACCTGAGTAAAGTGACCATATTTTAGGAATTTTTTTCTCGGGAAATAATTGCTATATTTAAAAACTTTTTTTTTTGTTAAAAAGAGCATGTATTCTAGTACGTTTGTGAATTTTTTAATTAAAATTTATTAACATTAAATATTGTTTATTGGCATCAGCGTAAGCCCCGTTTTTTTGCGGTGTTCACCATTTTGGGTTGTCACGTCATCTGGTACAAAAATATGCATTAAATTCCTAATTAGTTATATACAAGACAGTTAGCTACGAGCCAAAAAAAATTTAAAAAAAAAATTCCAATGCATTTTTTAAACATTTGTAACAAAAAATTTATAAAAGTTTGATCGTAGCTAATTAGACAAAGCATCCAAGAATATCGTGTCCAAATTTCAAAAAGATCTATCGATCCGTTCTCGAGATATCGTGAACACCGTTTTTAAAAACCATGTTTCGAGAAAAACGCGTTTTAAGTTTGAGAAGAGATTTGGATATCATTAATTGTTTATAATGCTATAACTTGAAAACAACTCGTCTTACGAAAAAAATGCAAAAGACAAAAAAGTTTTATTTTGACTCGAAAATATTAGTAATAATTAAAAAAATTTTTTTTGTTAATTAACAATAAAATTGTTTAAAAAAAAATTTTTTTTATAATTTTATTTTTAGTCGGCAATTCCGGGGCCATATAAAAGTCCTTTGATGACGACTTGAGGAGAGGCTTCTCGAAGGACACGAAGTCCTGAGAGGAGAGAGCTATCTCGCGATACCGGCGAAAAAGGCGCGATACCGCTACGCTCCGCTCCGCCCCGCTTCAGTAAAACTTCAGTAACTTCTACAATTCTTCGAATTTCTTAATAATATTTTAACACAATATTTTTGAAACTATATATTTTCAAGAAATGCAATAAAAAAAAATCGATTTTTTCAAAATTCTACTCAGGTGTAAGCCCTTAATCATTCAGCGTCTGGAATGTGGTCAATCACAATAAGTCGTTTACAGTTTGTTTCTAAAAGACGGTTATTTAGTATCGTGGTTATTGAAGTAATTATCAATTTAATTACGCGTACTATTACGGCTCATACCGATTGCGCTTACCGATTAAACATGCCGCGACGCGACGCGAAGAGAGAGAGAGAGAGAGAGAGAGAGAGAGAGAGAGAGAGAGAGAGAGAGAGAGAGAGAGAGAGAGAGAGAGAGAGAGAGAGAGAGAGAGAGAGAGAGAGAGAGAGAGAGAGAGAGAGAGAGAGAGAGAGAGTACTCACGCCTTCCTTCGCACGTCGTCCGTCGCCAGCACGGATAGAGAACCTCTGGAGACCGGGTCGAACTACCTTCTGGGAACCCTCTTTTACTTCTGATCTTCAATCTTCGAATTCACGATCATCTAGCCGATGACTCTCCCCTCCATATCTCATTATTCTCCCTCTTCTCGCTCATCTCACACTCCGCTTTCATCCTTCTCAATCCCGTTACATTGTCCAAACGATCAGGTTTTGCTATAGAAGACTTTTTTGATGAGAAAAATGTTTAAATATTTTTCATTTATTGTTAGTCAGAATATTTTAAATCTTTGTTTTCTTTTTGTTGTTGTTTAATAATAAAATATGGTTATAAGATCTATTTGGGCATTTTTATTTTAAAGAATTTTTTTTATCTTGTTATTTTAACATAATAATCAATAAAATTTTCTAACGGTAATATATATACAATATGCAATATAAATATACTCGATGATCTCTCAGATAAAAAGATAAAATTGATCTTGTTTTGAAAATTGGTCACATAACATGGAAATTGTGTGTTCAAATTATGATATCGTGGCTCAGAGATATCGTAACTGTTTAAAACATTTTGCATTGAAAAGTGCACACTTTCACGTTTACAACAATATATCATTATATTATACAACAGGTTTAAATAAAAGTATTATTTCATTTTTTAAATGGTTACTTTTACCCCAATTAAGAATTTAATCGACTGTACTGGCAATGATAAAAATCGTGGCATGCAACGATTATAATCGACGTGAAAAATTGTCACCGCGTTTCGACCAAAAATTCTGGTCATTCTAAAATTGATGTAATTTTAGATGCTTGTGATGTAAGCATGTTAATTAACCAGTGTTGAAAAAGTGAAAGGTACGCGACTCCCATATGCGTCGCAATATCTCCGCTCGTAGGGCACGTAGCGGAAAAATAAAAACATTTTTCTTTATATATCGACCCCAAGTTATTACTTGTCTACCTCGTAAACAGATTTTGGCGCGCGCACTCGAAACGTGTGAATTTCAGCATGAATGGATTTTAAAGGAACGGTTCGTTCGTTAAAACTGTCGCACCTACGCTGCGCACATATTCGCCAATGCCGTGGCGATCGAGGCTGCAGTTTAGAACGCTAAAAAGGCGATACGAACGAGGACGCATATTCGGCGGTGGCTCTTTCAAAAACGAAAGTCTCGAGCTCCTCGCGTATTCCAGGCTCGTGTCGGCCCGCGAGTTTCACCGAACACTCGCTACGTGTGTTATGTCCTAGGACATATGTCTAGCTCGGACGACCATGAGAGCCTGAAATTCGAGAGGAGAAACAAGGCGTGAGAACGACGGAACGGCGAAGGGAGAAGAAACGAGTTAGGACGGCCTAGGAAAACGTTAGATAACAATCTTAACCGCGATACGGGTCAATGAATTAAATCGACAAGACTATGGATGATCGTGGAAAGGATCCGTCAGTTTTTGTTTGACGGCACAAAGTTTATGATAAAATTTACGATAATTGATTCAACAAATTCGACAAATTGCAATTAGATTTTATAGAGACAGGTAATTGAGAAAGTTGCCCAAAGAAAAATTATAGTAGATGACTCAGGTTTAAGCTAGGAATGTTGCTGTTAGGTAACTCTGCGAATTCCAACCTTGGAGTAATACGATGAATAACTGCGTAGCTTCCAAAGTTTCAATCTCTAGCGTGTTTGCTATTAAAATTTTTCCGTTCCTACTTTGCGATTCAACTTGACGCATTGTTCCATAACATTTAGTCTTTTTTTGCTGAAATAGTGTTTTACGCTATTTTAGCTTGACTCGGGAGCAACGCAGGCTGACCGTAAGTGATGGATCGGACGGACTCAGCCCAGGCATGCCGCTTCGCGCCTGCGGGAATAGAAAAAAAGGGCAACGTGTATTTTGTTATAGCGTCGGGTCTAAAGGGACCGCGCGCGCGCGCGCGCCGCTCGGAGGTAATCAAAGGTGCGCGCGCGTGACGTGATGCGGTGAAGAGGCAAAAGCTGATGGTACCGGTTGAGAGTCGTTTCTGTGCCCGCGGTTTAGCTAGGCAAGCATAATGGGCGAGCGTATGCATATACATATGAACACGCGTATGTGTGTATACATATATGCATGTACCAAGCGCTCAGGATAGGACAGGACAGGACAAAATGGAGTACTTATAGCGTTTTCGATTTGCGACTTAAACCGACTCGGGTCGCATCATGTATACAGGACTCTAGCATCATTGACGTAGAATACATACATATCTATGTATGTATTCCACGTCCATTGATGCGACCCGAGTCGGGTCGAGTAATAAATCGAAAACGCCATTAGTCAGTGAAAGTGGCGAGTAGCGCGCCGAGTAGTCGGGCTCCAAGCGATTGCAGCACTAAAGGATCAAGGCCGGCCGCTTAGGCGACGACTACGGAACGCACGATAATAAGACGTTCGCGTTCTCCATACCATTTTCTAGACGTTCGCCGTCGCTGCCGATATATCGGCCCACGGAAGCTGAAAGCCACTGAATGCTGACTGCCGCCGCACTCGCGCTGTTCGGAAATTGGGCCCGGAGATACACGGACGGATCGAGTCGCGAAGCGCGCTTCGAGCACCTCTGGGAAGTCTCAGACGGATGAATGGCCGTCCGTCGCGAGCCGTTTGCGTAATTCCTTGGTTGAATGATGAAGCACTCGGCCCAATCTCAGTCGAGCAATAAAAGTCGAGAACGGTAGAGAGAAGTTTGTGCCGGAGTAAAAATTGTTTTCAGAATAGTCCTAAAAAGCGATAGGCAAGACAGAAAGAGAAAAAAAAAGAAATAATCGTCGTCGTGTAGCGGTGATGACAGCCATTGGCAAACTGACCCAAACAGTAATGATAATTTTCTTATTATCGAATAATTAATCGGCAACAGTAACGGATGATTTATTCAGTTCACATTAGTTGACGATGGCTTTAGATCGACCATCTACTAATCTCTGTAAGCTAATGGAGAATAATTCTCGGGATAATCTGTGTGTGATTTACTAAAATTAATAATCTAATTAATTCAGACCAGTTGGCGTTGATTCTGAATTTATATTGCACCAGCTAGACTGTTATCTGGTTTACGATATTCTAACAGATTAATGATAGTCGTTAATCTTCTCGAAGCTTTAACGAGGCAATTTCTGTTGGCGAGCCGGACGAGGAAGTCGGATTCCGCTTCGGCGAGCGTGGAAGGACGCACGTAGCGGCAGTGATTTTTTACATATGCGCCTCGTCGGCTTGAATGTCGAAGATAAACGGAAACGTCGCGGTTGATATCGGCATCCGATGGACGTAAAAGCCAATCGAACGATGAGATTATACGTTCCTATGCGAATTAAACCGTGGTTCTATATGGCTGCTCTAGAAGATCTCTCACAAGCCGACGATAATAAACGTAGTGGTGCACCGAAAAATTCCCGTTGCGATTACGATTAAAATTTCAATAACGAGATTAGAATTTTAACAAGAGATCCAGCTAGTATGCAAAAATTCAAAATAACGCTTTTTGATTAAATTTTGACGAAATAGCAATTTTTTGGTCAACTTCTATAGAACAATTTTTTCCCTGCACGATATTGAGAATGCAGGTATAGAACATTCCAAAATATTCAATTTTATTTTTATTAAATATTTCTTGGTAAATTAGAATTTTAATTATTTTTAAATTGATTCTGTTTTGGGATATTAATTATTTTCGAACCACTATAAAATGTCTCGATATTAAAATAGCTAGAAATAAAGATTTTTTGCAAACGTCAAAAATATTCCACCATTGTAAGTTTTGCTTTTCTAAAACATTGATGCGATTTGTAATTTTAAATTAGATACTTAAATAATTGCAATAAATAATTAAATTCAAACAATCAAATTAGAAAAGTTGGCAAACAAACTGTAATTAAAACTAGCCTCATGGATTCTAGTGTATCCTGTATATAAATTTGATATAGTTATTGTGAAATTATATACGTAATATATCTATATGAATTGTATTACCAATCGTCTCGCTGGCGTTGCTATTACTAACTATAAGTAGTAGAGATCTACATTAGGCAGGACGAAGATAACGAAATCGGAATCTCATAAACTATGGACGATACTTATATCGCTCCTTCTATGTTTAGACATTTTTTATCTAGTAGGGTTGACCAGGGCGAGTCGGATCAATTTTTCTTTCTCGGTAAAAAAAGTAGTCGAAAACAAATTTTGTTATTTAATTTTATTATAGATTCTTAATCTTTGGAACTTTGGCTTGAATTTCATATAATAAAATAATACATATACATAGTAATTTTTATTACATAATAAAAATATATTGTAAAAAGAAGAGAATTATCCGATTCGCTCAAAAATTGGGGGCAAGAAATTGGAGGTAATTCGGGACCCAAAAACAAGCAAAAAAGTTCATACAAACATAGGTCCGGAAATGAGCCGTTTCCGAGTTATAGCCACTTTTATGTTCAAAAATCGTAATTTAGAATCCGCTTGGCATCCCTCTTTCTTAATTATTTCTTAAATTAAAAATTTTTATTTTTAAATATTTTTAATTTTTTTAATTTTAATTTTTTTTTTTTCAATTTTTCAATATTTGTAAATACGATTACATTATTTTTAAAAGAAATCAGTTGTTTTCACGGCTACTTGAAATCAGTTGTTTTCACGGCTATTCAAAATCAGTTGTTTTCACGGCTATTCAAAATCAGTTGTTTTCACGCCTATTCAAAATCAGTAAGTAAATCACGGCTTTTCAATAAGTTTCAAATTATTATTTAACAACACCTTACTTTTAGGTTGTATCTAATTTTTCCGTATTCATCAATGGATCGTTTAAGTTTTAATGAATTAGCTGATATGCATCTTATGTATGGTCTTGCTCAAAGTAATGCTGCCGAGGCAAGAAGATTAGACATCCAGGTCTTTTCCAAATCGAGATGTACCGGGAATAGCGTCTTTTCGAAATGTAGACAGAAACTTGAGAGAATTTGGTAATTGTAATTAAAAAAAATTGAAAATAAAAATTTACGATTTTTGAACATAAAAGTGGCTATAACTTGGAAACGGCTCATTTCCGGACCTATGTTTGTATGAACTTTTTTGCTTGTTTTTGGGTCCCGAATCACCTCCCGAAGTGGAGTAGGCGATTTTTCGGACACCCTGTATATATTGTATATATATATATATATTTGTACTTACAAATATAGGGTGATTTGATGGCGAATCTCAGAACACGTGCAGCAGCGATCTCAAGAAATCTGTCCTTCAACAGGGTATCTCTCGAGGGCGAACTCAGAACACGTGCAACAGCAGCGAACGCGAGATTATCTCGGAGGAATATTAGGAACGTCGTCACTCGGGATCCGTGTTTTTCACAATTCACACCAAACATTAGAACAACGGCACTTCAGTTTCACTTTTCCTTTTCGACTTCGTGCCCGATCGACAGTCTTCGGCTTGCTTCGGCTTCCCATTCCTGCCTGGCCCTGCCGCCATGACGTTTCTTCCCTTCTCCTACTACTTTCACCCCCGTGGTCAGTGCCGCACTAGAGAGAAACCTGAGATAAGACACCAAAGGTGCAGGATGCGGATTGGTCGTCCGCCATTAATGGGATACTTCCGCTTTGAGTATATTTTAGTAAAGATAGCTAGTGTATAGTATATGTCACTAATGGCCGCAGGGGAAAGTGATCAAAACAGGCCGTATTGTTCTCTAAAAAGAGGCAAGAAGAAATATAAGAAATATTATAACTGATAAAGTGAGAAAAAATAAAAGTGTAAGTATTGTACATACTTAATAAATCCAATTTTATTACAATTGATTTTATATTATCATTTAACACTGAAATGAGAATACATAACTTCAACTATAAATCATCAAATTAACTAATATTGATAAATATAAATTTATTTTAGAAAATGCGATATTGCGAAGCAGTTAATTGTGGCAATTCAAGTAAAAAAGGCTTCAAAATGTGCCATTTCCCTACTTCTCCGAACCGAAGAGCAAAATGGATAAAAAATGTGGGGCGTGATAACTGGTCTCCTAAAAAGTATTCAACATTATGTGAAATAAGTATATTCAAGTTTTTTGTGATTTGAGTTTACTTATATTTAACTTATTTCTTATTCTAGAAACATTTTTCGGATAAAATGTGGGAAAATGCACAAAAAATTGAAAAAAAGAAAAAATTAAAGCCAACAGCAGTTCCCAATCGTTTTGACCAGCCAACTCTTCCTTTATCTTTACTTACAACTATTTTAGGTAATTATTTATACTATTCGAATAATAATCATAAAAAGATTGGCAAGTAAATGATATTACTTTGATTTCATTTTAGAAGAGTATATTGAAGAACAAACTTCAAACAATCATTCTGAACACAATTAATATTTTTCGATATTTTTGTCTGACATCTAATGCAGTTAAGGAAGTATTTTTTATACCTGCATGTTTCATTTGTTATTGATATTATTTATTAATAATATTCAATTTTCATTAATTTATTTTTATTGTTATTTTCAGGCAAAAATATCCCAAGAACGTGTTAATCAAATCATGCAGACCATTATTATCCGTCATACATGAATTTTCAACATTAAAATCAACAAGATTTTTTGTATTCATAATTTTTTGCGTTTTTTGAACACGAACAAAAATGTCTATAATTTAAATTCCGTTTAATTATAAATAATTTTAAATTGTACATATCATTTCAAATTGTCAGAAAATTGTTCATATTTGTCTTATTTGAGCGAAGCAAAAACTAATACTTCTCTCAAGAAATCACGCTTTTGTCTTATTAAAGAAATAAAAATGTTTTCTTTATTTTATTCTTAAATTATTTAAAAACTACTGAACCCATTGGATTACAAATCCTCTTTCTGAACCCTCAAAACATGGAGATGTATTATGAATACAATTTTTGTTAATTAAGCTACTGATCGTAATATTTTCCTTATTTTCTAAAAAGTTTTAATTTTCAGAGCTGGAAGTTAATAATATACATTTGCTCAGACTATCGCGTCAACACATTTTTAGTATAAAAATGATTTTCAAAATTGTTCTGTTTTTTTATTTATTTATTGAATTTACAAATTTGCTATATAAAAACTTTTAAATTTATACAAAAAATTATTTATTGCATTGTTTACTGCATTTATTAACTTTTTGTGATACATTAAATTTATCAGTATTTGTTGTTTGTTACTATTTACTCAATTTCTTAATTTACTGAATTTATTTTATTTAATTAAATTTTATTTATTGCTTCAATTTAATTGAATTAATTCCTCAATTTAAATTGAATTTATGTAGACATATTTTCGATACAGTTATTTTATTTTATTCAAAAGTGACGCGTAATATGCCTGCCGTCACTTCCGCTCCCATTAATGGCGGCTTTGTCTCATCCCTCATTAAAGGATCCCTATAATAGGGACAGATTTTCCGACGCGCCGACTAAGAAAGTGCAACTCAACTACGTTGTTTTGCTCGGTAAAACCAAAAATTTTTTATTCAGGAAAAGTGTGGCTATCGTCTGAACTAAAACTAAACTAAATATTTTCATTTTGGCGGCCTTTTTATTAAAAATATTATAACTTTTTTTAAAATTTTGGAATTATTTTATTAAAAGAAAAAACTAATAAACGTATAATGTTTATTCTAGTTCAGACGGCAGTCACACTTCTTCTGAATAAAAAAATTTTTGGTTTTTGCGTTTCTGATACCTAGAACAGTTAGAATCATTTACATCGTCTGTCATTTATACTTATTCTAGTAAACAGGATATAACATAAAAAAGAGCATTTTTATTACTTAAAAAATAAAAATATATTCTCAAAATAAAGTTAAAAGAACATGAAAAGTTTAACGTTATTCGGTTTCTCCGTTTTCCTACAAAAAATTCATGAAAAATACCTATTTTCACGACCTTTCAAATCAGAATACTCCCTTAATTTATTATTGGTTATTAATATATTGTTGGTAATTACATATAAAGTAATTAGAAAACATATAGTACAAAATAGTTTCAATATTTAAATTATTAGAAAAATATAGGAAGAGCGCAATTATTTTATCGTGGTTCGATAATAACATATGTACCGCCTTTTACTGCGAGAGCAAATGATTTTTCGTTGAAAATAAACGGCACTGCAGTCTAGGTATGAGGTTTGAACTTGTTACATATATTTGTATGATATTGTTACAAAACGTACAAAAATTAAAGTATGTAATAAATTAGAATATAGTAAATATGTAATATAATAATTATTATAGACTATATTTCATTATTAATATGCATTAAAATACGAAACAAATTATTTTTTGCAAAAATTAATAAAGCGTATCACCCAACGTGGTTCAAATTACTCTATAAAAATCTACCTTCAAATGTTATAACATTAAACTTAATATAAATAAACAAAATTTGTTAGAATCACGTTGTAAAATTTAGCATTACAACTCAACAAGAACAAAGTTTAGTTATATTTAATAGTTTTCAAGTTATCTTATAAAAGGTTTAGAGTGGTTTGAATTACTCCATCTTCCTCTAATTAATATTTTCAAAAATAACTGTTTCATGTGTATTATGTAACAGTTTTTTTTACGTTTACCCGCAAACATATATACTGCAATTTGGCTGTTAAAAAACATTTGAGACACCTTGTACATTCTTCAAATATAAGCCAAAAATAGAAATATTTTTAATTCACGTAAGAGCACAATTATTTTATCGTGGCTCGATAACGAGGTATACACCACCCTTCACTGCAAGGCCGAAAAATTTTTCGTTGAAAATGAAAGGTACCGCAATCTGGGAATGCGGTTTAAACCTATATTTTGAAAGAAGACTTACGAGTTCGATTTTGGTTTGTATATTGCCAAATGGTTCACCTAAAAATTAATAATGGATAAAACTTATATATAAAACGTTTGCATGGTAACCTATTATAGATTTAGCAAGTTCTTTTTTATCAATATAAAAAATATTTACTCATTTTTTTCATTGAAAAAAACCATACAAAAATTTAGAAAATTAAATTAATAAGTTATTAATTAAATATTTTTATAAATATTTTTGCGAAAAGAGCGAAACTAACATATTTTAATTAAGTGTAATTTACCAAACTAAATATAATTTATATTTTATTAAATTTTCTTAATAAACATTCGCGTGATTCAATAATTATTATTAAAATAAAATCGAACAAAATGTTAAAAAATATGGTAATTTTTTAGATTAACGTACTCTCCTCCTTTAACCTTGACATGTGTTGTCCTGAGTAACTTTTTCTTATAACTTATCGTCGGTCATTATTTAAAAGTTATGAACAAACAAATTTAAATGAAATATACTAATATTTTGCGTGTATCGTTTAGTTTGCGAAAAACCTTTATTTTGCGTGTATCGTTTATTTTGCGAGAACTCCTTATTTTGCGTGTATCGTTTATTTTGCGAGAAACCCTTATTTTGCGTGTATCATTTATTTTGCGAGAACTCCTTATTTTGCGCGTATCGTTTATTTTGCGAGAAATTCTTATTTTGCGTGTATCGTTTCTTTTGCGAGAAATCCCTATTTTGCGTGTATCGCATTATCTTGCGAGGAACCTTTGTTTTACGTGTATCGTTCCCTCAGAGAGAAACATTTATTTTGCGGGTACCGTTTGTTCTACGAGAAATCCTTATTTTGTGTATATTGTTCCTTTGGCGAGAATTACTTTTATTTTGCGGGGTTTGTGCGTTCTGCGAGGCATACTACTTTTGCGTGCATCGTCTATCCGGCGAAAGATACATACTT
This sequence comes from Temnothorax longispinosus, assembly GCF_030848805.1. Taxonomy (NCBI): domain Eukaryota; kingdom Metazoa; phylum Arthropoda; class Insecta; order Hymenoptera; family Formicidae; genus Temnothorax; species Temnothorax longispinosus. Next base: position 19,870,563 of record NC_092368.1, read on the forward strand.
ATTCCGCGTGTACCGTTCATTTGGCGGAACTTACTAACTTGGCGTGCGTCGTTTATTCGGCGAGAAAGACGTATTTTGCGTACATCAATTCCCCCGCGGGAGGTACGGATTCGGCGAGTACCGTTCCTTTCACGAGAACTCTCCGTTCACGTGCATTATTCCTTGGGCGGACGATTTCTAGCAGCGCGTACCGTTCTCTGGCGCGTAGTCTCTCTGCGCGGATATAAAGTAGAGTCATTTTAAGTAATTGTTTCCTATTCGGTGTGACGTGGTGGATGTGGTCCTAATGATGGATCTCAGGATTGGGGCATACTTGGCCCTACGATAGAAACTGACGGAACACATAACGTCACACTTATTTTTATTTCGTCGGAGAGTACCACTCGGATTATAAGCCGTCTATTCGTCTGGGCAGAGGCCCTAGGGCCCTGAAGGGCCCGAAGTATTGCGTATCGTGGATGGTTGCCCTTGGCAGACTTTCGGCGGGGAATAGTTGATCACGCCCTCGTTAGAACCTCACGCGAACGGAGCGTGACTCCCGTGGAGTAAACACGATCAAGCGTTTTCGTAAATATTATCTCGCGTTCTGTACCGATGCAGTTACGGGCCCAGATGATGTATCTATCCAGTCGGAATTCTCCCTAGTGTTATTATACGTGATATTATGACCTTTTGATATGCTTTGTGTTGTGATCTTATATTATATCAGTTACGAACGAAGTTTGGTGTATTTCGACGCTGCCTAACCACAGCCAACTCTTCTAGACTCGGCCATCCGCTGAATCCCGACCTTTGACCGACTAAACTGAGCAGCTGTCGCGACCGGCCGGAGCCCGTGAGAGTATTGCGAGTAATTCAAGTATTGAGAGCAACTGAGAGTATTTAGCGTTTCGAGACAAAGGTGGTGTGGCCTTCTCCACACCTGGCGCCCAACAATTTCGCGTGTAGTTTTTTTGGAGTTTCGAAGGGCTCTGCCACCCGGTCTAGATTTGGGTCGTTCTCCCGTCGCGCCGAACCGCTCCGCGACCGAAGAGACGTCGCAGTGGCAAAACAAGAAGGTCTCTTATTGTACGGTCTGTCTATACACACATATCAGTAAATTACTTCCTTTAGCACTGACACAATTAAACTATTATATTTTTCGAACTTTTTTGTTCTTAACTTTTAAATAAGCAATGACCGACGATTAAGTTATAAATAAAAGTTACTCAGGGTTATATCAAGGTTTAATGTTATTGGAGGGGAGTACGCGTTAATCTAAATAATTACCACATACATTTTATAAATATGATTAAAGAAGTCATTAAGACGCAACTATTGTGTTAAAATGCAAATATTACAAAAGACAGACGTGCCCAAGACGATAAAAATAACTTTAAATAATAATTTAATAAATAAATTATTATAGATATATTAAGGCTTAAGGTGTGTGGTTGACGTTTCGCTGCGGAGCGGGTGGCTCGGCAGGAGGAAAGCCAGGGTTAGATTTTCGTCGCGTGAAATAAACGAGTTTTAGCAAATAAATATGTAGAATGCATTCAATTACTGTTTCTTAAGGCTTAAAAAAAGTTGGTACAATTGAAATCCAAATACGTTATTATCCACGTTGAAATGTGACAATAATAAATGTGGTCCCGTTTTATTTTTACAATTTCTTGATAACTATAAAGATAAATCACTTCAGTCTTCGAAAAAGTTCTTTCTAAATATGTAAAGCATTATTTGCATTATGTCCCGTGTATAAGAGAGAAAGAGAGAGAGAGAGAGAGAGAGAGAGAGAGAGAGAAAGAGAGAGAGAGAGAGAGTATAACTTCAATAATTAATTACTCAACAATTATGCAGACAATTGTTTTCAACTTTAGCATGGACGACAGATTCCCGTAGACAAATATCCTCCATAAATTTCAACCAATTTTTATCATATTGATTTGAGCAACCACACACCTTAGTGGATTTATTCATATCCTTACCAATGCACTTTCGTCTGCCTCCTCCAAATGGCAAAAAGGTAAAACGATGCCTTTTCGCTTTCTCATCTTCTGCGAATCGTTCCGGATCAAATCTTTCCGGATCTGGGTATATCGAGGGATCTCGATGCAGCCCAAGCACCGGTATAACGATAGGAATCCCTTTGGGGATGCGAATGTTCACTATTGGCAAGTCTATATCTTTAGTGCAGATTCGGTTCAACATTGGGATAGGTGGATATTTTCTAAGAGTTTCTGGATATGTAAAAGAAAGGTATAAAGATATATTTGATAAAAAATACAAGCAATTTATCTAAACTTACATATTAATAACAAAATATTATTGTTACTTATTGTAATACTTACCATTTATTACTTTTTCAAGATATGTCATTTCGTTTACGGCCTCATAGGTCAGACCACCATGCTTTTCCAATATTTCGTCAATTTCCTGACGAACTTTGTCTTGAATATCTTGATTTTCCGCTAATTCATATATAGCGAACATTGACGTCGCCGCGGAGGTTTCGAAGCCAGCTAGGAAAAAGATAAAACTTTGGCTAGTAGCTTCTTCCATAGTAAGTTTATTTACGGTTGCTGCAAGTGAATAAAATAATGTAGTTTTTTAAATGATCTGTTTAAAAAAAAATCTTAATTATTTATTTTCAAAACTGCAACATATATGAGATAATAGATGTGAATTTTTAAGACATGTAGGGAAACTGCGGGTATTAATGTAATATATAATATGTAAAAATATATATTTACATGTTACGTCGGTCTTCTCATCATTGTCAGACTCAACCTCGTAGCCATTGTCCATCAATTGAATGAGAATATTCATAAAATCGTATCTTATTATTTCTTTATGCCCTCTTCTATTTTTTACACTTTTTCGAAATAGGTTCGTGAAAAAGGTGTTGACTGATCGGTCTATGAGGGGAATTGAAAATAAATCCATAATTCCAGGCATAGACATATTCAGGATAATTCTTGAAATTTTTATCCGTAAAATATTTTTGCTTTGTTTTCGATATTCATTATTTGATTCTTCAATGCAATTTGATTTTATACCAAATACCGTTGACATGATTACATCAGTGGTGTATCTGTTGGTCAAATTGGTAACTAATTTTTAATAACTTTTATCAAAATGTACGAAACATTAAAGATGTTATAAAATTATAGTATAAGAAATAACTTAAATGAATAAAGAAAGATTGATATATATAAAAATTAAGTTAAAAGAATTTCATTACGTGAATATGTTATTTATTCTCTTTCATCTTATAATATTTTCACTTTTCGTCTTAAAAACAATATACCTTGCAAACATATCTTTCATTTCGACGGAATCTCTCATCTGTGCTTTGGTCTCCAGATAGTTTGTAAGTTCTTCCCCACATTCCTTCACAATATCGAACATTTGCTTTAAATTTTCCGCTTTAAAAGTGGGCATTAATTTTTTGCGTAAAGTTTTCCATTTCTTTCCATTTATAAAAACCAAATTGTCGAACAATGGATTTATTTTTTCATTAATGTACAGGCCACGGTCGTGGAAACTTTCAAACTTTTTTGCCAATATTATTTGAATAATGTTCGGATCGGCGATCACCAAGATTGGTTTAAAAAGCAGATACAGTCCAAAAATACGATGATCTTTATATTTTAAATAGACATCATGAGCATATACACCTGTTGATAAATTTTTCTTTTACATAATTCTGCGTTTTTTTTTTAAGTAAAAATACAAATAAAAACAGTGTAAATTATTAATAATTTAGTAAAAGTACAAACATATCTGTAATGATTATAAAAAAGAAAGTGATAATAAATTGTGGTATTTATATAAGTCATATAACGAATTGTATATATAAGGCTTCCTTTCCATAAAAAAATTTTTTATTTAGTTGGCATATTGTTTCTTGATGTAAAAATGATTTTTTGCAGAATTATATTGCAGATGAAAACATAACTTATCAATTATATAGTCATATATTTTTTGATTAAATATGAATAGAAATCTATCTGGGATTTATTCTACACACAATCCTAATTTACCATATTGCTATATTAAAAACTTTGTATTTGTAAATTACTTTTACTTTTAAATTTCAATTTTGTCATTTCTATCTAAATTATTTGTGTATTTTATTTAATGAAAAATGTGGAGACATTCAAAAAAGTAATTATACACTCACATTGTCTATGTCAATATTATGAAAAGTAATAGAGGTACTCGCCTGCTTGCTTTCTTCCTGTCATGATGGCTGACATGTTTCCCATTGGAAACGAAGGTGTAGGGTTAAATACATTTCTCTTTTTCCAGAAATTAAAACGGTATTTATAATATACGTATGTAATTGTCAGGGCAATGATAAAAGCCTCGATTGCTTCAAAAAGTACCATAGTGGATCTGAAACAAGAGAAAAAACTTTTTTATAAAAAAATTAATAAGGAGATAGCGTACTGTCGACGCTCCCTATAACGATCCCTATAACAATCTCGCGCATAGATCTTATAAATATAAATATAAGCTCAAATAAAACAAGAGCGAAAATAAAACCGATGTAAGAATAAGACATACATTCATCATACACTTGCATATATACAGGGTGTATCATTTTAAGTGATTTAACTGAATATCTCTTAAAGTAAAAGAGATTGGAAAAATTGTTTCAGACAAAAATTGTCTGGTTCGAAGCTCCCATACAGCACAAAATATTTTTAAAATATTTTTTAGAAAGATTAAAATAATTTACAAAAATATTTTTAGAATGTTTCTATGTCCGCCAGATCATGTCAGAAAATATTTTCAAAAATATTTTTAAAAGATTGCAAATAAGTATATTCAATAATATTTGTAAAATCTTTTAGAAATATTGCTTCGAAAAATAAAATATGTTTGACCCAATCAACACTAATTGTTTCACGTTTGAAAGATTTTTTTAATATTTGAAAAATATACATCTTTACATATCTTTGGAAAATATTTTGTATATTTATAGCATCGAAGTGGTGTTGGGTAAGCCTTGCATTATATTCATGGCAAAGACATGTGTCGCGAATGTTATGATTTTGCTTCGTCGGAGGCCTGCTTATTAGATCCCAACTGAAATTTACTTACGAGTTAGTCTTACCATTATACATGCTCCGTCTAGCGGCGTCGCGGCGTCGTAGCGAACTAGCACGGAAAGATGTGCTACCGTGCATTTTTCTTAATTATTAAAAATATTTCATAATATTTCAAAAATATTTTTAAAAATATTTGAAAAAAGATTATAAAATGGATAAGAAATAAAAATATTTTTTAAATATTTTAAAACAAGATTATGATACAATAAATATGTAGATTTGAATTAATATTTCAAAAATATATTTCAAATATTTAAGAAAATTTTGCCTGGATGATAAACAAAAACATTTAGAAAAATATTTTTAAAAGATTTTTTAAATATTCTTAAAACTGTTACCACAAAAGGTTTTTAAGCCATTTTAAAATATTCCTAAAATCATTTTAAAATGTTTCTCGCAATATTTTTATAGAAACATTTAGAAATATTTTTTGAAAACATTTTGTGCTGTATGGAAGAGACATAAAAGATGGTGTCATTGGTTTGACCATGGATGGTCGTTTAACGCTCTCGTGAACAACACCTTTAATTTCTTAAATGAAAACTCCTATTTTTCAATGCATATTCTTGTAGCTAATCTCGAGAGATTTTCAAAACACTATAATAAAGTATTTTTGTGTTAAGAACTTTTGGAATTATGAGGCTTGAAAGTTCTAGTATTTTGACATAAAATACAAAATATCTTGTAAAACATTAATTTTTCTGTTATGCACAGAATAATGAGACGAATCAATTGGTATGAAAAAAAGGCACAGTTCCTTTAAGAAAAAATACGTAATTTACAACACGCATCTGCATACTTTTTCTTAAAAGCAACTATGTCTTTTTTTCATACCAATTGATTCGTCTCATTATTCTGTGCATAAAAGTATTAAGGTAACATTACCGAAAACTTAATGTTTTACAAGATATTTTGTATTTTATGTCAAAATACTGGAACTTTTAAGCCTTATAATTCCAAAAGTTCTTAATGAAAAAATACTTTATTATAGTGTTTTGAAAAGCTCTCGAGATTAGCTACAAGAATATGCATTGAAGAATAGGAGTTTCCATTTAAGAAATTAAAGGTGTCGTTCACGTGAGCTTCAAACGACCATTCATGGTCAAATCAATGACACCATCTTATAATTCTTATATCACTTTTCGAATCAAACAACTTTTGTCTGAAATAATTTTTCCAATCTCTTTTACTTCAAGAGATATTCAGCTGAATCACTTAAAATATGATACACCCGATATATATATATAACATCAAAATTTCGCATAATTTTAAATAAACACATCTCATCACAAAATTGTCGTACTTAAAATTTTCTTTTTATTTTAAAGGATAAAGTTTCTACTTTAAGGAAACTGGTAAGGTTCAAAATTTCGAAAAATTCGATTTTTGGTTTTTTACATATTCTGGTAGTGGTGATCCTTTAAGAATATTTCCCAGTTTGGTTTTTTGAAAAATTTGCAAAGCGATGTTATTAGCACGGATGTTATTATCGGAAAACGATTCTGTCGATTTTGATGTTGCAGAATGTGTTCTCTCCGCTTTCTGCCTGCTCTATGTTTCCATACCATCTATATAGGAAAAGGCTTTTTAATTACTCCGAGCGGATAATCGCTAAAGCAACTAGGCGGGAGAATAACTTTGAGGAGGTACAGCGGATTGATGGGAGATCTTGAGCGAATATCGCTAGAACAAAAAGATTCTTAATTATCTTGAGCGAATAACGCTAAGGTAATTAAGCGAGAGAATTTAGAGTTGACGGGAGGTCCTGAGCGAATATCGCTAGAAGTAAGGATTCTTAAATACCTTGAGCGAATAGCGCTAAGGTAATTAAGCGGGAGAGTTGAAAATTAACGAGAGGTCCTGAGCAAATAACGCTAAGACAAAAAATTCTTAATTACTTTGAACGAGTAACGCTAAAGCAATTAAACTGGAGTATTGAGAGGTCCTGAGCAAAGAGCGCTAAGACAAAGTATTCTTAATTACTTCGAGCGAGTAACGCTAAAGCAATTAAACTGGAGTATTGAGAGGTCCTGAGCGAATATCGCTAAAACAAGAAAAACTGAAAATCCTCTGAGCAGATAATGCTTGAGGGATTTCAGCTGATTGTGAGTCATGAGAAGCAGAATTACGGGCCGGTAAAGGAGTGCCTTGAGCGTGTTGTCGCTAAGGTAAGGATTCGATAATTATTCTGAGCAAGTAGTGCTAGAGTAATTTCGAGAGGAATTATAACAATCTTGAGCGGAGAACGCTAAGATTATTCGAGACAGGAATAGAATGGCTATTGTGATACAACTCATATACATTTATACGTGTGCAGGCAATTGAAAGTTAGAGTGAACGAATATTTAAAACTTACTATTTGTTGGAATATATATTATGTATATTACGTATATATATGTATACGTAAAAAAAAAATATATATATATATATTATATATATATATATATATATATATATATATATATGTAGGTCCAGAAGTATGTTCCGGGACTTTTATTTTTTACATCGGTATATTCCAGGACATTTGGTAGTTTCCAGGACAGTCCTGGAAACTGCCAAATGTCCCGGAATATACCGATATCAAAAATAAAAGTCCCGGAACATACTTCCGGACCTACATATATATATATATTTCTGTCGGGCGCTGGTGCTGACCGCAGGTCTCGTCGAGTCGCTAGTGAGGGTGATTTGTGGCACTTAGCGCGCACAGAATTTACTCGCGATTCTTTAGGTTGGCGAACAACAGAAAATTGTCTTTAATATAATATAGTAAACGAAAACTGGGTATACGGACTCAGAAGTGAACTGTCTCGTGCCGGATCAGAAGTGTGTCCAAGTGCGTAAAGTCGCGATATTTATACAGAATTAAAGAGGCGGGATTATTTTTTAATATGATTCGATTGGTGGAGTTCTCTTCCGATCGTGACGTAACTTTCGGTTTTTCCCCTATCCCTCCGAGCTAGATATAATTATCTGTTTTTTGCGTAAGTGTAAATTCCTTCCCGTGTACCATTCTCTCGCGTTATGCATACGTTTTATACATAAATTCTCCCACGTTTAATAAATAAATGGATGTTGATTATCTACCAAAGACATAAAAACGTGTAGTACAAGTAATCTAATTTTCTTACTTATTCATTTACATTGAATGGTATATGTCCGTTGTATAACGGAAAAAATATCTGCGTTTTATTCGTGATTATCTATTTAATTATGAGAGCAATTAGTTATTATAAGAACGATTTACGTAAACTTTGATAAAACACTTCATAAATTCATAAATTATGATGTTATTAACGAACGACGAATATAGTACTTTGATATCTGTTTTCTCTAATTTTTCCTTCCACATCTTACAGGTAAATTGCGTACCATGGTCACTCAAAATTGATTGTGGTTTTCTGATATTTGGAATGTATTTATTTATAACTTTACTAACACACGTATATGCCGTTGCTTTCTTTATTGGATACAGTGCTACATATTTTGTAAATACGTCTATCATCACAAATAAATATTGAACACCTCCTCTGGAAGAGGCCCATATAGGTATAGATCTACTGTTACTAATTCTCGTGGTGACGATGAAATGATTGCTTGATATTTAAAACTAAATGTTCTTACTCCGCTTATTCGATCGTACTTATTACGATAATCTGACTTTTTTTCAAACTTATTTTACATGAATCTTTTGTTTAAATAAATAATGTAGAGAAAATATTTATGTGACATTTATTTAATATCTATTTTGCATTTTATTTAAAATAATGATTTGTAAAAAAAATTACTTGATAGTTATTTAACATCACTTAAATATTTATTAATTTGTGGAGAGCACAAAGCTTATTCACACGCGAGTCTCAGCCGCGTAAAAAAATGCCACGTGGAATATTCCGAATCTGCGTATATCTATGTTCAGAATGTATTAGTATATATTAAAATGTTTAGATAAATATCGCTAAATTGACCGGTGCGGCGGAAAAGAAGAAGGTCGCATATAAAAAATCAGCGTCGTAATACTTGACTATTCGACGCAATACTTTTTTATATTAAGATAATTCCTGTATTTACGCCGCACAAGGATTTACGCCTAATTACTCTATTATGTGCCTTTAAAGTATTAACTCAGATATATACGCCGCACCTAAGAAAAACTTAATTTATCGAGTACTATTTACTACGTTTAAGGCAAATGAATTATAACAATAAAAACTTTGTATTGTCTACTAGGGGAGACCGGGGACAAAAGTAACGCGGGGTGAATGTGACAAACGCGATTATTAATAAAAATAACATTCATCCTCCCGGGAAAAAAAACCTCTTATTTAATCATATCAGTTTATATTAGTAGAAATATGATTATATATATGATCATATAAGAAATGGAAAATATAATTTTAAACAATATTATATGGCCATATCCCATACAGCACAAAATGTTTTCAAAAAATATTTCTAAATATTTCTATAAAAATATTGCGAGAAACATTTTAAAATGGTTTTAGGAATATTTTAAAATGGTTTAAAAACCTTTTGTGGTAACATTTTTAAGAATATTTTAAGAATCTTTTAAAAATATTTTTAAAAACGTTCTTTTTTATCACCCAGACAAAATTTTCTTAAATATTTAAAATGTATTTTTGAAATATTATGAAATATTCTTAAATATATATATATATATATATATATATATATATATATATATACACATATATATATATGCACAATATGATATTGAAGACATTCTTTCGAGCGTGTGTATATTTTGAGGATATTTCGATACTTTAGGGACTAGTCTCAAAAAATCTTTAGGTTTATCGCATACTTTGGGGACAATTTTATTTTTATATGATTCGTATATTTTGGAGCTTTAAGTTTATATGATTGTGACTGGATAGTGCCACCACAGCATATGTCCCCAAACTATATGTTGACTATCTTTTACTTATATAGTTTTATTTATATATTTATTAAATGCTTTCTACTTAATAATAACTGATTTGAGTATTATTACTGGTTCAGAATATAAAAATTATTGATGTAAATGTTTTCAAACTGTTTTGAAAAAAACATATCTATACGGAGTAGTACAATATATCTGTATAATAGTACACTTTAAAGCATCTTATTTTTATTTGTTTAATTAATGTTGAAGCGACAACAACAAACAATATGCAATTGAAGATTTTATTTATAGAGCAATAAACACAAAATAATATTAGCAATCTTGTAGTCATTGTATATTTTGAGATTTTTTGAACAAAGACATGTATTAGAGACTGTTCTCTAATTATACAATCAGTGTACTTGATGAAAATGTCTTTAGATTAAACATTCTCCCCAAACCCCAACACTCTTATAACATATATATAATATTTTATGTCTTTAAAATAAACGTTTTATCTCAAAATGCTTCTCAGGTATATTTTATGTACAGTTTAAGCTAATTCCTTTTGTTTAACAAATTGTTTGAGCCCACCTTTCTTAAAAAAAAATTAAAAATTGTAAGTTATTATTTAAAGTTTCAAGATAAAAGAAATCAATTTTCAAGACAATTTGTTTGACAATTATTATTATATATATTTAAAAAATATAATTTATTATTATCAAAAAATTATTTTAAAAATTTGTATTTATATATTCTTTAGAGTGTTTAGAGCTGTCTCTTTGAAGCATTCATTGCACATAAGTCTAGAATCCTAAAATATGCATTCAAAATAATAAATATTACATACATATATATTTATTGTCGGCATTCTCTCAGGATAATTGTAGTAATTTCCAATCGCCAACTTTTTCAAATATTTATTTAAAAATTTTTTAAAGTCTTTAAAATATATATACGCACCTGAATAACTAACACAAGGTTTTTAATATCTTATAACTCAGCAATTATTTAAAATAATTCAATTAATGAATAATTTTTATTAGGTAGGGGAGACCGGGGCTAAGCCGACAGCGGGGCGAACTTGACACTAGGCTTTTTGCCAATTTAAATCTATCGTAGAAACTTGCCTTTGCTACTGTAAATGCGTCTTTATGTGCCAGTATTATCAACGGAATTTGGTAACATTCTGAGTTATAGTGTAATTTTTAACGCGACATAAGTGTTTTTGATAGTGAAAAGTAATTTTTCTGATTTCTCGAAAATGTCTACTCTTTCATCGAGCTTTACTCTTGCGAATCTACCGGTAAGTGATTTTGATTGGAAATTCGATGCTTTATATGAATCCGATAATAATTTTTGCATATTTTCAAAATTTATATATTTTTGGAGTAACAAAAGTAAAAAACGACGTTCGGGGCTAAGTCGACACGACGCCACCGGGGCAAAGACGACACTAACCTAAAGTGACATTATCGCAAAAAAAGTCACTGTTTCGTCCGATTCCGATGACGATTTAAGGAACATCTGTTGCGTGTGTTCGGAAAACATTTCATTAGCTTCTAATAACAAACAATGCATCTTATGCAACCGTATGGCTCATGACGAATGTGTGCGCACATCTGATCGCGAGTTTACGTGTATAAATTGTTTTTCAGACATAGTTCATAAAAAGATAATTAAAAGTTTAATCTTTTTTTTTCTCATTATTTTAAATAATTGTTTACTTTATTCCGACTTTTTGTTTCTAATACACAATGTCTTTTCATTTGATAAACAATGTATTTTTATTTTTAAACAATAAAAAAATAAGTTCCAGATCAAATTGTGTCGATCAAACAAAGTGTTGAGTTTGCCCCGGCGGGGTGTCGAGTTTGCCCCGTCATTTTTCAATTCGAAAATTTGTCTTCGCGTCACTTTTCCTTTCCTGGCGGCAAAACAAAGCGACGTACAGCAAAACTTCCTGAATCAATTTTGTACCTGAAGAAACACTCTACATCATTGAATTTGCCTAAAAATTTTAATTAAATATTAAAAATTGTCTTTGAAAAAATAGTGTCGGCTTAGCCCCGGTCTCCTATTGTGAAAAAAATATTTTTATTTAATATTCAATATTTTTGTATTAAAATAAGTACAAAAATGTAGAAAGTTTTTATGCAGATACCGTAAATAAAAGTTCAAATAAGATATTGAAAATTAAAAAAGTTGTATTTTGAAAATAAAAGTAACGAGCATTAATATTACTATGCGCATCTGTTTGAAAAATCAGATACTTGTAAAGTAATTTTGACCTTTAAATATACGTAAATTAAGAAACAGGTCTCGGAATTCTCAGAATCAAGACCATACAATTAATGCACTGTATGACACTTTTGTGACACTTGTTTCTATGATATTTCTACAGATTTGTCCCGTAATAACCACTATGTATATTGATAATAATATTCCAACATAGTAAAATTACAACACTTATGTACTTGAAATTTATTTAGTCTTGAGACAATTCTCAGGTCAATGTTCATGAAAATTAGAAAACCTGTTTCTTAATTTAAATATGCTTAAAGATCAAAATTCATTTACAGGTATATGAATTTGCAAACAGATGAGCATACTAATATTACTGCTCGATACTTTTATTTTCGAAATACCACTCCTTCAAATTTCAACTTCGTATTTGAAATTTCATATACGGTATATACATAAAAACTTCCTACATTTTTATATTAATTTTAATACAGATTTTTTTAATACAGATCCCCCTCGGAGATCCCCGGAACACGTTTAGCGCGTAGCTCACTTTGAGAGCCCCGAAGAGGTAGGCGCGGACTGTGGAGTGGATGAGCGCGACGTGTGCAGTCGGAAAAAAGAGCAAATTAAACTAGAGGATCTTGGACGATATTTATTGAGATCCGCGATGCGGAAAGTATTTCTTACGTATTAATTGCGATCGACAGTGAGGCGTTATTGCAAAAAATTACATTGAAGCTGAAAAGCGAATTCGCACGGTAGAATTTGATATGATTCACTCGACATTGTATCGGCTGTAATTATGGTGCAATTACATTGCGTATAATAACGATGTTCCGACTTCTTGCCGCGCGAGCATCGCCAAGATTACATCGATGTACAATCAACGTATTCGTATACATCTGGTCATCTATTTTTCATATCTTCTTGCTATCCCAAGCAATCGCTTCGCAGTCGAGTATAAAATTCTTCACCAGATTGCTACAAATATTCTCAAATCGTTTAATATAGACAAAGCCATCCCCCTCCCTCCTCTCTCTCTCTCTCTCTCTCTCTCTCTCTCTCTCTCTCTCTCTCTCTCTCTCTCTCTCTCTTAATCGCTGTTTTGAAATTATTTGATGTAACTCTGTAATAATAATTAAGTTCAATTGCTTCATATGGATAGTATTTTAATATTCATTATTCGTACTGAAAATTTACTGAGAATTACTACGTACTGAGAATTAATTAGAGATAGGATTCTTATCATATATAATACCTGCGCAACGCGATACCGAAACTGTCGTTAAGTAGTTATATACAGAATCCCGTCTCTGAACTCCCGAAGTCAACGTCGATTTGACATTGCGTCGATTGTAAAACCCCACTTGTACTGCTAAACTGACCCTCTTTTAATTCATAAAAAAATTAAATTTAAAATTAAAAAAAGTGTGCAAATTACAAACTTGCACATTGCTTTCTCATTATTACAGATCGCTACCATTGCTCCTATTTTATTTCGCTTATAAAGCTTTATCTATGAAAAAACCAAACTAATAAATACTAATAATTATGCACCAAATAAAATACAAGCTTCCTTATAAGAGGAGTTTTGTGAGCTAAATAAAATAGGAGCAATAATAGCGATCTGTAATGATGAGGAAGCAATGTGCAAGTTTGTAATTTGCACATTTTTTTTTAATTTTAAATTTAATTTTTTTATGATTTTTTTTATGAATAGGGTAAGTCATCACATTTGCATGATTTTGCTTAAAAATAAATAACGTTTTTGTGTATAAATATATACAAGTCTAATATATCTATTTTTTACACCTAAAAGATCTAACTACATTATAAAGTAGTATACGATATTACAAAATATTGCAAACATTTTTTTTTAAATCAGTATTTAAAAAATGTGACAACCCGCCCCAGTCTCCCTTAGTTAGTTGAATGTTGAATTTATATATTTTTTCTTTATTATTATTGTCATACGTGTACTTTACTGAACGTTTAAAATTAAACGAAACATTTAAAATTAAAAAATCTTTTTAATAGATTTTCTTTTAAATCACTGTCAAAAAATTACACCAATAGGGTAATTCGAACTAACTACAATGGCGTAATTAGAACTTCAATTACCTCGGGTACACAAATTTTAAACGTATGACTGCGTAGCCTGTAAAAAGGCAAACAATTTCATTTGCAACTTTGGATTCGTAAAAATTAATTATAAAATGATAAAAAGACTTGAATTTAACATTTGACTGTAAATTTGATAACATTTAAAATAACATTTTAATTTATAAATTTATGAATTATAAAGTGTTTTATCAAAGTTTACATAAATCGTTCTTATAATAATTAATTGCTCTTATAATTAAATGGATAATCACGTTAACGTTGAATATACAGAATAAAACGCAGATATTTTATCCGTTATATAACAGACATATACCATTCAATGTAAATGAATAAGTAAGAAAAAATAGATTACTTGTACTACACGTTTTTATGTCTTCAGCAGAAAATCAACATCCATTTTTGTATTAAAAACGTGGAAGAATTTATGTATAACGTATGCATAACGCGAGAGAATGGTACACGATTGGAAGGAACACGATTTGCACACAATGGTTATTGTGATGATTACTTAATGCGAGTTATGCAAATTTGCGAACTTCATATCTTTCTTATCGGTTTCTATTGTTAAATAACTTTTATTACACTGAAAATTTTATCACCTAATAAATAAAAACATTTGTTAAATTACAATTTTAATAAAATATAGCGACATGAAGCAATATGTGATTTTTATACGCCGCTTTTCTTTTACGCAGTTTTTTTACACGGTAAATAATTCCTCCGTTTACGCGGTGCTTTTTATATGCGGGCAGAAAATGTATCTTTCTATCGTATTTATTAAACTTATTATATGTATATCAGTAAGCTAAACGTTCTTACTCCGCTTACTCGATCGTACTTATTACGATAATCTGACTTCTTTTGAAATTTGTTTTACATGAACCAGTTGTTTAAATAAATAATGTAGAGAAAATATTTATGTGTGTGTGACATTTATTTAATATCTATTTTGCATTAATTATTTAAAATAATGATTTGTAAAAAAGTTAGTTAATAGTTATTTAACATATCACTTGAATGTTTATTAATTTGTGGAGAGCACAAAGCTTATTCACACGCGAGTCTCCGCCGCGTAAAAAAAAAGCCACGTGGAACGAATATTTCGTGTAAATCGAGTAAGTGTATATAGAATTTGCGTATCTATGTTCAGAATGTATTAATTAGAATAATGTTTAGATAAATATCGCTAAATTGACCGATGCGGCGGAAAAGAAGAAGGTCATCGCACATAAAAAAATCAGCGTATTATTAGTCGTACTTGATTATTCGACGTAATACTTTTTTATATTAGGAAAATTCCTGTGTTTACGCCGTACAGCTTTAGAGTAACTCCGATATGTATATGCCGCACCTAAGGAAAACTTTTACCAGTACTACGTTTACGCGAGCGTTACTTCTGTAGTAACTTACGATATATCACTCGTTTACGCGGAGTAAATTATCGTAAGTTACTACAAAATTCCGTTTACGCGAAGAAATTATCGTAAGTTACTACAGTAGTAACGCTCGCGTAAACGTAGTACAGGTAGCACATATTAGTTTCATATATCTTTTTTGAACGTACATATAGTTTTATAACCGTAAAGAAATATTAAGAAACGTTTGAACAAAAAAACTCTAAAAAACATGAAAAAAATTTTTTTTTAAATTAAAAAAGCTGTAAAAAAAGTATGAAATAATACTTTTAAGAATTCCTTTCAATTTTTTGAAGTCGGCGCCAAATTATTTGTGATTTTGTTTTCAAATGTCAGCTCGATTAAGAAATGCGATGCAAAAATATTCATAGACATTTCGTCATGCTATATATCTATTTAATTTATCGTTAATACATGTAACCGCATTTGTGTCTCTTCATTATTACTTACATCATGAATTATACTTAAGTATCATCATTACCAAATATCTCTCAGAATAAAGCGCTAATTAGTAGATAAAGCAATATATGCGTAACATATTTATACATACATATAATTCTGCAATTCCCATAGTTGTGTAAAAAGAAGAAGATACTTTTTTTAGAAGATTAAGACCCGTATTTATACTCGTGTTTCAGTTGAAAAACTCACCAAAAGTGAGTTTTGAGTCGTGATATGTTTCAATAGAATAATAGATGAATCTTGAAAATCAATTTGATATTTGATACATCATTTTTGTAATCGTAGTTCAAGTAAAAGAAACTTAACTGTGTGTGTGTGTGTGTGTGTGTGTGTGTGTGTGTGTGTGTGTGTGTGTGTGTGTGTGGGTTGTTTTGAGATAATGAAACAACCGTATCACTCTCACGAGAAAAAGACTCAGTATTTCGGCAAATATATATCGTGACGCATCTGCGGTATGGTTCGCCCGATCAATGAATTACTTAGCAACCGCACTTCGGGAACATTTCGCTTTCATTAAACACAATAGAGCCGCCGTTTACACCCGAGTCAAAGACTTGGAAACGACTAGTAACGCGGGACAACATTCCCAACAGTTCCGTAAACTCTTGCGCCACTTAATAACTGATGTATCTTTTAATGTTTTCATCGGAATCTGCATTACGCATATGTTTCGCACTACATTTTGGTCCATTTTGGGATTTGATTGTAGTTTGATCAATAAAGGTCAAACCGGTTGAGAGACGTTAACTGGTGGAACGCGCTTGCTTTTCAGACGATGCGGTAGTGGACAGCTTCGCAGCGGCGGAGTCCTTTTACGGGCATCAAAGGTTGAATTTGGAGAAGAGAGATATTTCGCGTGGAGCGGAGGGGAAGAAGGGAATCTAGATGCTAGGCCGGGTCAAAACGAAATAGAAGAGAGAAAGAGCGAGAGAAAGAAACAGGAAGAGCAGGCGAGGGCGAGATAGGGGAGGAAAGAGAACGAGAGAGTGAGAGAGAGAGAGATGGGTAATAAAATTCCAGCTCTGAACTGCGATAGGATCATGTGTGGGACAATTAGACAGCAGAACGTTGATTAGAGGGGAATTTTATAACTCCTCCTTAAGGATGTATAGTCCTTGTTAAAAGTTAAACTTTCAATAAAAGAAGACTTTGCAAGTATGTCAAACAACTCAAAATTTTTTATATGTTAGAATAAGGGATTACCGTTAACAGTTTGAGTATGATTTTTTGTTATTTAAATAATTAGTATTATTTAAACAATTAAAAAAATTGTTTTGTTATAAAAACTTTTGAAACTTAAAATACAATATCAATGATGTATGTTTTACACATAAAAAAAGTTTAAAAAATATCTTAATGGTTTATTTATATTTTATTTATATTTACAGCAAAAATGTCGATTCTCTATAAGGGATAATGTTAATTTTATCAACTTTAAACTTAAATAACTCTTCAATTACTTCAAAATTTTACAGAGTATTTTTAATTTAATTTAGAAACAATTTACAGCACTTTCTGAATATATTTGAAATACCTCCAATAATACATCCTTAATTACAATAACTTTTAAACCAGTAAGAGAATTGTGCTGAAATTTTACACAGATACTTAGACGTAATAATAGAACAATCTATGAAATTTTTAGATTTTTGCTAATGCTTTAAGATGTCACCCATACATCCTTAACGACAGTTCCGGTATCGTTGCGCAGCCTTTTTACCATACATAATATGCGCAACAATACCGGCACTGTCATTAAAAAGCTATACCTAGTGTTGTCGGACTCGGTGGTATGCGGTAGCGAGTGGAACTACCGCATGCCAGCGATCCTGTTTTTACAAACAATGCGGCCGCGGCCAAGGTCAACGTGCCGAGCAAGCGAGAGAGAGAATATTATTCTCTCTTTCTCGCTCTGATTCAGCTGATACGATCTTGTTGATTCAAATATAAATTTATTTAATCTATGTACTTTGTGTATATTGCTACAAATCAGTTATTTGTCAGATATTGCACTTAAATATTGTTAATTCATGTACAATTGTTTTTTAGAGAAAATAGAAATGTGTGTATATTAATTATATAAATGCTCGATGCAATCGACACACATATCGGCTAAAGCCGTAATAGTATACGCGTAATTAAATTGATAATTACTTCAATAACCACAATACTAAATAACCGTCTTTTAGAAACGAACTGTAAACGACTTATTGTGATTGACCACATTCCAGACGCTCAATGATTAAGTATATCGAAAGCGACGCCCAGCCCGGCCGGCCCAGCCTAGCCGGAGGAGCGTCTCTTTCACAATTCGACCATTGAAGCTGATATTTTTAAATTTGACGGTAAATGTAACAGGAAACTTTATATCAGAATTATAACTCAAAATCCGATAGGTACCTAGAGAAAGTAGAGTTAGAAAGTAAGTGGGGGAGAGACTAAGAGAGCATGGAGTATGCTGCCCCGTGGAGCCCCCCATTAAAGGGGAATCTCATCCCGTGGAGCTAGTTAGAACTGGTTTTCTATTTCTACCTGCCTGAATTTCTTTCTGGAAGATCTTCTACGATCAGATAGCTGGTCAGGTTTTAGATTTTAGACCTGTAAAAGATGGAATTAGAAACATATATGGAAGAAAGAGAGAGAACATCGAGGAAAAACGGAAGAAAATCTTCTTCGGAGGACTTCTAAAATCAATAAGAAAACAATGCTCAGGAATTTTTGCCTAAATATTATTCTTAGAATGTGTATCCAGAATTCTTTCTTAACTTTTTATTTATTTACCCTGTAAGCGCATGATATTATTTAATATTAAGTAGTAGGTATTCTATATAAGCATAATCTTAGAACATCAAATACAATATTCTAGTAATATTATATAACATTAAATAATATTTCCAAAGGATATTGAGTGAAGTGGCCATATAGCATCAACAGAATAATCCTATGATATTATTTAAAAAAGTGTGCAAATTAGAAACTTGCACATTGCGGAGCTCCGAGGGGTTAGAGCAACAGCCCGGGAAAAAAAGATTATATATAATTATATATAATTATATATAAATATATATGATTATATATGGACATATATAATTCCAAATATAACTAGATATGAACAATAGATCATATATGCACATCATATATATACAATGCATTTGGATAACAATAGCAAGAGATTTAGAAAATGTTATTACATCGATATCTTTACTCACATTAGTTACTTGCAACAGATATAAGATAAGAGAGAAATTATGTAATCGGCCGCCTGTTTCTCCTAAGCAAGAACACGATGTGGAAGTTAGAATTTCAGACGTATCAAGTGCCTCAAGAATCGACGTTCAGACATCAATTGGCGAATCAACATTGTACGAATCAGAAGGAGGGCTTTACAATGATAAGGATAACGTGTTGAGATTTAAAGTAACAATGCGAAAAGAAGATTTTACATCGATGATCATGACCAAAACATACAGGCGAAACGAAAAAGGCCGACCTCCTTCTACACGACAATACACAATATTGCAACCCGGAACATGGCAACAGGTATTTAGTGAACAAATTTGGGAATGTGCAAAATTATCTGGCGGGTTCCATTTTAAACGAAATAAATTAGAACGCAATGGAGAATCAGGATACGCATATGGCACGTGCAAATGTGGATTGATAATAAAATGCGTTATAGATAATAAAGAAGAAATGATTACTAAAATAAAATGCAAATTTATTAAGGGAGAAGAAAATCGTTGCGGGAAACGTTATTTGAGAAATCCTGTTAGAGAAGCTGTTGTGGAAAAATTAAAAGGGACCACTGTTATGAAATATAAAACAGAAATGGCCGAAAAATTAATGCAAAGTGATGACAGTATTGAGCCTCATCCGTATTTATATATTTAATTCAAATGTCCCGCAAACCGCTAAATATGAAGTTAAGCAAAATAATTATTTCCATAAAGATCCTATAAGGGCACTAGGAATTATGAAATTGGGGCCATTAAAAAATGTTATCCATAATATTGGATTAAATCCATTCTTTGTTCATTACTGGTTATATATATTATATGTATCACATATCGTATATTTATATTGTGGCGATTACATCGGCACATTCAGATGGCAAAGAATGAAACATAGGCTCTTACGTCTATCGTAGTCATAGACTTCGTCACCGCCGGGTGAACGACCCAAACGCTCAGGCAGAGAAAAACACCGAGACGATAAACATAGTAGACAGCTAATAATCACAATGCATTAAAAAATACTCTATTTCTTTTAATTTGTACACTTTTTTAAATTTCAAATTTAACTTTTTATGAATTCATATAGAGAGTTAACTTAGTAGCACAAGTGGGGTTTCACAATCGACGTAATTAATTACATATTTCTGACTTTTAATACTCTGTACATTTATTTAATATTGTTTCCACATATGAAAGTAGAGGTGCCAGATTCCCAGTATGTGCCGAGTAAGGTCATTCTATAGGGGGTTTTAGTCGTTAAGAATCCGACATATCTCCTGGTCCTTTCTTAAAGACCGGGGGGACCTCCGAGTTCACCAGAATTTACTATCGTCACGATAGCAAAATCACTGAATGACGGCACCTGCATACTAATGAAGATAAGACACTACTCGTTGCAGAAACAGATTTATCTCTTTATGCAACACGCATTAAAGTATGGCGCGTCCGACTTTTTTATCATGAAAGATTTATCAGTGATTTTGCCAAAAGCTCAATAATGCCAGGAAGTATTTAATTTTGTATTAAAAAAATCGTTTAGTTTTACTTTAACCGAATAATAAAGTAGTTTATCTTGGCCATACTTTATTTTGCCTTTTACCGAAAAAAATAAATCGTTCTCCTTCTCTTTTGTTGCGCAAGCGTTACGCAAACGTCCTTGCCGTTAAAAGAGAGACGACGCGTGCTCTTACGGCAGGGGCCGGTCTATATAAAGTCTATGGGCAGAGCATCTCTGCTTATTTTCTGCGGCTCTCAGACGTAAATTATTCTCCAGAGCGAACGAAGCATCTCGTGATATTACGATGGCAAATACAAGTGACCACGACGACAGTGTAGAATGTTACGCTTTGCGTGAAAAACTGACCAGCGCGGATAAGTTATTTGCAGCGACATATTTGAACAAGACTGACGAGGCTAGAGCGAACGCCCTCGCGGAAATTAAACGCTGGATCAAGGAGAAGAACGACTTACATGCACGTAACGGTAAAACGGACAACGATCCCACATGAAATATTGCGTTGAAATACAATTATATTTTATTAATTCCGAAGATAAAAAGAAGTCACCTTCAATCCGCGGAAATATGACGTGACATCTGATATATATTTACTTTAAAAAAAAAAAAAAAAAAAAAAAATGATGTAACATGTGGCGTTTTTGTTAGCAAAAAGAGAATTGAGAGTAAACGTGTCAATAAATAATAGTAAATAGTTACTGAATAGAAATTTTTTATAATAAAGTTCGTTCTCGCAATTATTGTATTTTGCTATTTTTATCAAGACGTTTTTCACTTATATAGCGATCGTTTTTATATCTTCAATTAGTCAAAGGAGCAAGAAAGAATATCTGCATTTAAAACACAGAAATGTGCATAATGTATATAATATGTATTTTGGTACGCAAGCAAAATATAATTAGATTCAATTTTATGTTTCGAGGAAAATAAATTATTTTTCTCTTTCTTTCATTGCACAGAGAGACACTTGAGAGCATAATGCACGAGAGCGGATGTATGAAATTAAACTTTTAATTAAAATTCGTTGCATTCCGAAATTAGAAAAATAAGAAAAGAAATTTGTATTATTCGTTTTGCAACTAGAACTCATTTTTGTTTACGTCATTTTAACTCTTTAATTAGAAATTAGACATACATTTTAACTTATTAATCTTATATGCTTAATTTATAAGTATAACAATATAATTATAATTTTTGAATATAAGTTTATCTTACGGGCTAATTAAGAACCAAGAGCGGTAAATGATGCGCGGAAGTTTTATTTTTTTTCTATTTTACATATCTTCCAACCTTGACTGTGGGCCTTGACTAAATTTGTCGGCGGGTAAAAATTGAAAGATATGTAAAATAAAGAAAAAAATAAAACTTTCATGGATCATTTACCGCGCTTGGTTCTTAGTTAGCCCGTTTTCTATATTCGTCTATTCATATTTTTTAAAAGATCTAATATAGGTGTTGCAATCGGATTAAGAAATTAAAATTCTTTACAGTAATTTAGATAGTTAAATCGTATCGTTTTAATTACGAGGAGGAAGGGGCCATTGTTCCAACAATAAAGTGTGTTTCAAGTTCGAAAGTGATCAGCGCGCAGTTTAATAAGTTGAAATATACATATACATATATACATGCACGGAAATTTATATTCAGCTATCAAAGATCTCTCTAAGCTCGGACCGAAAATGGCATTTATTCTAATTTGATTGTATTTGATTGTTCCGTGTTATTTGTCGTGTTACATAACACATTACATTAAACATTGTTGCATTTGTCTTATCTTACACGTGACAGTGCATCTACGTAATTTGTAGATACGGGTCTTTCTTCGGTGGACGAGGCTTCGCGTTCATCAACTTTTACCAACATCGCGATGGCGAGCACTTGCAACGATGACGCTGTGCCTCATGTTCCACAAGAGCTGACTGAAGATGATAAAAAATATGCAGCAGCAAGCTTGAACGAGACCGACGAAACGAGAGAGAACGCTGTCGCGGAGATCAAACGCTGGATCGAGAACGAACTGCGCATACGAATCGGTAAAAATGACATCAGCGATCCTACGGGCGCGGGGCCTGTTGAAATTCAATTACGGCTCGTTACTTCGGCAGTACAACTTATTTACACGTCAAATATTTAGCTCTTCGAATTCATTCTTGATCGTGTAAAAGAAAAGAAAAACAAAAAATAATGTAACAAATTGTGTCTGACAATGAAGAGAAAAAGTTTCGGCAAATAATAATAAATGATGAAAAATAGTAACTCGATAAAAGATCTACATGACAAAGTTCGTTATCGCACTATTGCATTTTGCCATTTTGTAAGCCAAAATGTTTTTCAAAACTTTATTTAAATCTTCTATTAATTAAAAATCCCCATCTCATCTCTTGGCACGCATTTATAAAATTTAATTTATAATACCTGATTTAGCACTGTTTCAATTATAGCCTTTTAGTTAAAGGGATTCTTTAATGTGTACACAGATGACTTTCTCATTCTGCGATTTTTGAGAGTGTGTAAGTTTAATCTTGAGAAAACTAAGATCAGGATACGAAATTATTATAAGCAACGATCCAATTTACCAGAATGGTACTTGAATAAAGATCCGTTTCGACCAGAACTGCAGGAACTGCTTGATTTGGGGTAACAAACAGTATTTCGGATAATTAATCTAATTTTGTTTTTCATTATTTTTTAATCTTCTTTATCTATTTCGGATACATAACAGAACCCTTCACTAATTGCAGCTTCAATTTTAAAAATAACATCTTGCATAAAATTAATGATAAATTATTGGTAATTTTCTTTTTTTGTTTCTATTATATTCTAACAATAAGAAAAATATTTTATTGAAAATTTTCGAAAATACTAAATGCATTATTAAAATTAAAATAAATTTCGATTTTTTCGAAGATTTCTGAAATATTTTGTTCATTTTTAGAATATGTTTGCCCCTGCGGAAGCCAGATAGTCAAGGAAGGTTGATATTTATTATGCGCATCACTTTGCATGATCCGAGAAGACACCAAGTGCCGGATATATTTAAGGTAAAATATTGGAATATTATAATGTTCGAACAATTTATGGGCAATTGTCGTCGCGATGAAGTATTTCCAATTATCAATCATTAATTATTTATTTCTTCATGGGCGATCTTTTTAGATTTGTATGATAGCGATAGAAGTAGCAATGAAATATTATCCCGCAGCATCAATGTACGGTTGCATATTATTAATAGACGTGACCAGTCCAACCATACAACAAATTTTTCAAGCCCGACCTTATGTATTAATGAATATAGTCCACATGTGGCAAAGCTGCTACCCTATGAGATACCACAAAATTAAACTATTCAATGCCCCGGCATTTTTGGATGTTACTGTGAGGATTCTCAAATCTTTTATGACCGAAAAGATAAAAAACAGATTTCACGTTTGTTCACATACGCTTGAGTGTTTCGAGGATATCCCCGCTGAGATTTTGCCCGTCGAATATGGCGGCACTGGTGATACAATGCAGAAATTAATAGGTAATTGTAATAAATTAAAGGAAATAAATGTGGCGCGCTTAGTGGACGATAAAAAATGTTGTTAAGCAAACATAAGAGTTCATTGTAATCTAAAATATATATGAAAGCATAAATCTAGATTCATATAAACTAACGTATATGTAATATAAATATTTATTATTGCAGAATATTGGAAGAAACTGATTGAAGAGAATTGCGACTGGCTTAGGCACGATGATGAGAATGATAAAATTGAATGATAAAATCGAATATTATTTTGGAGCAATAGCTTTAGTATCGACATTAAATGTTCGTTCTTTATAGTGTACGATTAGATGCATTTTTTTTATTCCATCGAGTTATGACACACATTATAATTGCTGATGCTGATTAATCACGATAATGACATTAAAGGTCATACAAATTACAAAGAGCATGCTGCCATGTGACGCATAACTTATGATAAATATGAGCTGCATGCGCGCATAAATATTATACGCTTTGATAATTTGCAAATATATAAGCTGGACTTACTATCGTCGCGATAGCGAAGGTTCACCTCTTTATGCATTATAGCATTACAGCCCCAGATAGCAAAATGCTAGCAGTATGCTAGCAGTATGCCAGCAAAATCAATCACGAATTTGCAGCAGATTCCGCTCCGCTGCGTCCTCATTCAGCTTTGTTTTTGCCAGCACAATATGCCAGTACAACGTGATGGTAGAAATGCAGCAGAAACAAAGCACGGTATGCCGTCACAATATGACATAAATTATAAATGTGTAGAAATAATAATATTCAAATAATATATTAAAACTATAATTAAAAATTTAACCAAATTTATATAAATTTATAATATGCTTTCTTAGAAAGGTATTAATTATAACAATCCATCCGAGCATACATATATTTAAGACGAAAAGAGAGTATGCGGGGAAAGCATACTATAAGCATTTGATTAAAAAAACCACGGTACCAAGAAAAAGGAATTTGTTTATAATACACTAAATATTTCTTTTTATTTAAATTATTTAACCTCCTTTATATATCACTATTTAATTTAAACAAAAACTCGCGTTTTTTTAGCAATTTACAAGTAATATTTTACAAGTAATAATTTATTGCTTAATTTGACCACTTCACAATTCAATTAATTCCTGGATCTATGTTATGTATAGATCGAGGTAACAATTATCTATTACTATACAGGATTCATCGTTATTTTTGCGCACTCTTGAAGAGTAGTATTCTATCTAATCATGTAATTGCATCACTTGATTTCCTTCGTCGCTCGCGTTAACCCGAGATTGTCCAGTAACGCCTGCGAGCTCGGATCCCTTCCCCTGAATTTTTTAAATACTTCAGCAGCAGGATAACTGCCGCCCAAGGACAAAAATGTGTTACGGAATCTCGCATCCAACTCCTTCTGCTGCAATATTTGTTGGATTTGACCTCTTGGAAAGCCGTGTATAAGTCGGCAGCAATCATCTCGAACCAAACTTTGCTGCAATTTAACAGTTCAATCAGTGCTTGTGCAATGTGAGCTACTAGTAACAATTGTAAATAACAAACCACTTTTTATTATTTTATTAATAGGAACATTTTGCAATTTGAGATAACAATTGTATATCTATTTTAAATTAAAATCAATTTCCGACAATTTTTCAATCTATATAAAATAGATGTATGTATCTTGCAATACCTGAAATACGCGGCCGCCCAATTACTGCTCCATATAGCTTCAAAGTTGCAAACATGAACGTCCCTTTTTTCGAGAGGCAATTTTTGGCCACAAGCGTTTCATCATAGGCACCCAACACATTCCACTGCAAATTTTTCAATAATTTTTCAATAATTAAATAAGAAGACTGATTTCATTTCAAAATATCGAGTCGTTGAATAATTGTATTGAAAGAATAGCAAATATTTTGTTTACTTTGTAAGTAATAATGTAATAAGATGTAAATATTTAATGAATGTAATTACGTTTCTCTTAAATAATTTGGCAAGAAATTCAGAATTTAGAATGTGTATTAGAATTTAACGGAGGTTTGTAGATCGATGCTCACCTGGAATGCAGCTCCAGATCTAAATGTGACAAGTAAAGTTCTTTGCAAAGTTTATAACCGGCCAAGTGCGACCTCATTCTTTTAATGCTCTCGATAGCTTCCGCAGGTAATGGCTGCTTTGTTTCGTAATGTTCGGAAATTTTTTGCAACATGAATGTTTCGTACAACCTACACCGAATATATTAACTCATTAATTAATTACAATATTAACGGTAATATAAGACCCAAGGAGCGCCAATGCGCGTATAACGTGCTTTTAATGCGCCTACAATTGCATTGGCTTCAAAACCACATTAATTGTGTGTTCAAAACAAGGTTCAAAATGCGCACATTTAAATGCGTAATTAATGTAAATTGAGCATTTAATTTATAAATGACAGGTTTTATAAAATATTTAAATGAGTAGTTTCTGACTCATTATGGGACATTTTATTTAAGTTTTAAATTTTAAATAAATTAAATTTTAAATAAATGACATTTATCATGTCAAAAATAAAGATATTCTCTAAATAAGAATGCTTTTTTCTTCTGTGATAGCTGTACTGGAATGTGCTCACAGCAATGCTTAAAAGCTGGGCACGAAGAAAAATTCCTATATAGTACAGAGTTCACTAGCTGTTCGATTGGGCTCCTTGATCAATGAGCGTAGGTGCACTTTTTGGTATGCGCTTCCATAATATGCATTAAATGCGCATATAATGCGGGACAAATATCCGCATTTAATGCAAAGTTTAATGTACATTCAAAGCGCATTATACGCGCATTGGCGCTCCTTGGGGAGTATTAAAATAGAAAGAAAATAATTAAATGAAGAAAATAAATAAAGGAATAACTTTATTTCATACCAGTTCTCCATGAAGAAATCGCAAATGAATACCGCGTCCCATTCCACAAACGACAATCCGGCAGAATACTCCCGTAGACCGTAGACCGTAGTTATAGTCCGGGAGCCAGCGACCGTTTAGAGTTAGTCATTTCACAAAAGCTGAAAATTTTTCCTAAGCTCTATTTGGTATCACTAGTAAGTGAATGGACCTCCAGCTTGCGCAGTTCCGGGGGGTGTAACTGCGGCAGCTTCCCACACACGTAAAATAATAATAAAAAAAAACTAATACCGCAAAAGCTGAAACTTTGTTAACATGTTGATTATGTTATAAAGAAATGAAAAAACGTATCCAGCTGAATGTAGAGTGGGGGATTATGCCCCAGCTTTTCACGTAAAGAAGTGAAAAATATGCGCTGAGTAAACTGATACCGCAAAAGCTGAAATTTTGTAAACTAATAGTTAAGTTAATAACTTAAACGAAAAAAACATCCAGCTTTATATTTAGTGGGGGAAAAGTGCCCAGTTGATGCAGTGAATGACGCTGTGCATCGGTATGCGCTCGGGCGCGTTGTATCTTTGACTGCATCAGCTGGACACTTTTCCCTCACTAAATATAAAGCTGGATATTTTTTTCGTTTAACTTGTTCAGTTAACTATTGTATTACCAAATTTCAGCTCTTGCGGTATCAGATATTTATACTTTTCTCATTAAACACAGAGCGTCCATGCAGACGTTATTATACTATCTCACAAGTTCTTGAATTTAAAGAGTTTTAGTAAATATTTACACTAGCAAATTTGGCGTCTCTATGCTCCGAATTTGCCAGAGTGACGCCAAGCTATCTAGTGCGACCGTTGAACTTGTACCAATCGGAGCTGCGACAATGTCTAACGTACATCCGTTTTGCGTATTTTGCTCCAAAAAAAGCGGAAAATTAAATCTTTTTGATGCGGACAAGTTAAAGAAGTGTATAGCCATATTAAAAATTCGGAAACACGCTGATTTGGCTTTCTCGAACGTTGTGTTGCCGGAAAAGCCGAACAGTTTTCAAGTTTATCACAGTCAGTGCCACAACCGTTTTACAGCATTACCGCCCAAACAGAGAGGATATGATCCGAAAAAGCAGGCATCCTCATCTTCAAGTACAGAGTAAGTGCTTCTATTATAAGATAAATAAGTGTAATTAAAATATTTTTCCTTAAAGATTATAAAATTAATTTTGATCTTACATTCTGTAAAAATTTTTGTTTACATTAATACATTAGTACATTATCTCTAGTACATTACTCTTTTCTATATTATGCATGCATGATTTATTATAAAATTATTTTTTATTCACGACAGTGCTGTGGAAGGCGAGCATGCCGCTGGAAACGAGGGTGTTATTGAAGGCGTGGATGGCGGTAGAGGTGAGGCTGCAGTTGAAGGAGAAGGTGAGGTTGATGCTGAAAACGAGAAAGCTGAACGCGAAAATGTCGACGCAGGCGACGATGTTGCTGGGGGCGAGGATGCCACTGATCCAGACGATGTGGCTGTAGTTGACAATGTTGACGTATCTGGCATTGTTCAAGAGGCATCACATAATCCTATTTGTTTATTTTGTGATAAAAATAGGAAAAAACGTCAAGGCCGGGAGCAACAATTACATCTATTAGAGAAGGAAAAAGCATTATCAACTATACAGCAAATTGCAATGGACTTGAACGATATACAGTTTGTTCAAAAATTGCATAACTTGGCGTTAGAAGACAAATTAATATTTTATCATACGATATGCCGAAAAAAATACGAAAATACAGCGGTATCGAAGAAAAGTAAAGAGAAGCCAAGGACAGAGTGGCATACAGCTCGTGATGTTCATTCTCAAGCATATGAAGAAGTATGTAAATTTGTGTCAGAAAATATCATCGCCAAAAATCAGTCGTTTTTCCTGTCGTATCTGAACACAATATTTATAGATTATTTGGAAGGACACAAGGCAAACACAGATGCATATACGACGAAGCCGTATCATCTAGAAAATCGTCTTCTAGCTACATTTTCAAAAAAAATAACCATCGTGTCGCACAATAATAAAAAACTTGTGAAACCTTACAAAGGCGTTGTCGTAGAACAACAATTTCATCGCATCGAAAAAAAGGAAGTTTTATTGCATGCAGCATTAATTTTAAGACAGGAAATACAGAATGTCAAACAAAACAAATTGCCAGATCAGCTCAACTCTGCAGATTTAATCAAAGGAGAGTGTGACATTCCAGAGAACTTAATTGATTTTTATTTAAATTTACTTAGTGGGCCAAATCATCGTCGTAAGCGCGGCGACAGTAGAAATAGATTAGCAAAATCTTTTTCCGAGGATATCATATATGCAGTGTCGAATGGACGAATAAAACCTTCGAAACATATATGCCTTGGTATGAGTCTAAAAAGTTTAACAAATAGCAAGAAGATTGTTAACATTATCAACCGATATGGCCACTGCTGTAGCTACACAAGTCTGGAGGGTATCGAGACTGAAACCACGTTTACTTCTAGCATGCGTCCTGATGTTTGTCCTGAAGGCATCATTCGTTCAAGAAATCTATGCACTGGTGTCGCATTTAATAATTTCGATCGATTCGTCGATGCGACAAAGATATCCGGTAAGGACACACTGCACGACACCGTGGGTATCATTTTTCAAAATATTGATAATTCTATTGAGCATGATAATGAGGACAACAGCGCTGAAATAAGTACAGCAGGCCCTTCCAAAAAATCTAATAAACGAAGGCGGACTTTCGACGCAATTACTCACGAGTTAGAACCGTACACTAAGACACCAAAACTTCACGAACGTTTACAGCCTGCAGATGTTTCATCAGATTTAACAACCCCGAGTTCAGAATGGTTACAAAAAATTAATTTCGCGTTCATGCTTTCCCACTACCTTGAAGTACCCAAAACACCGATGTGGGTTGGTTTTAATAGCTTGATCTACAAGGACACAGCTCCAACGCAAAAGCTTTGCTACTTAACCACAATTAACGCCTCACCGACGAGCAAATCAGTTGTTGTGGAAACTATGAAGCAGAGTCAACAGGTTGCTAGGGAATGCGGCGAAAAGTATATGCAAGTTACTTACGATCTCGCTATCGCTAAAATATATATCGATAGTTTTATCAAACTAAGCAACGCACCTGACGACGAGTTGCAGAGTACGTTTGATAATACAGAAGAATATGTTTGTCGTATGTATGGATTCAAAAAAATCAACAAAGTCAACGAAGCACGAGTTACAACATTTTTGAAGACATACAATATTGTACGAAACGATGACATATTCCGTTTACTGAAGAATAATATCGACGGATCAGCTCTGCCTCCCTGCAAAATTGAGCTGCACCAACATTTGCTGCGGACAACATATATAGCAAATATTTGGGCACACGCTCATCTTCAGGTTCCAACGGCATTACATCCGACTGATTTTGGCTGGGAAGAGAAGGAGGGAAAATATCTTTTCAAATGGTTCGAGGGTGAGCAGCTACCCTCTTCCCTTGGAGATATAACTATCGATGATGACCAAAACAGTAGAACAGGTTAAAATAATACTGATATATTTCTCTCATTTCATTATTTTTTTTAATTATTTCAATGTAAATTTTTGATTATTTTCTTTTTAATTTTATCTATATAATTTTAATTTTAAAATAAAATTGAATAATATTTATAACAATTTCGTATAGCATGTAAACTTTTTTTATAGTTAATAATCTGATTTGCGTTAAAATTTTGCTCTCGCGTGTTTTTATATAATTATCATCTATGTCTTTTAATATATTATTATTATATATGTTTACAGATGGTGAAGATATTTCACAGATCGACATCAATTGCAGCGATAACGAAAGCGATAATGAGTTCGATGACGATGAATCCGAAGAAGGCGAAATCTAAAAAATTTGTACATTATTATATTACTTTACGCGTATTAACACTATGTATGTTTATTTTTTATTTTTAGTATATTTTTTTAAATAAATACTAAAAAAATTTTTTAATAATTAATAGTAAACATTTTTTATTATCTTCCTTTAGAGCAGAAAAGTTATACGTATATATCATCCAATAACTGCATGGACGCGCTGTGTCTAATGAGAAAAGTATAGATATCTGATACCGCAAGAGCTGAAATTTGGTAATACAATAGTTAACTGAATAAGTTAAACAAAAAAAATATCCAGCTTTATATTTAGTGAGGGAAAAGTGTCCAGCTGATGCAGTCAAAGATGCAACGCGCCCGCACGCATATCGATGCGCAGCATCTTTCACTGCATCAGCTGGGCACTTTACCCCTACTAAATATAAAGCTGGATGTTTTTTTCGTTTAAGTTATTATCTTAACTATTAGTTTACCAAATTTCAGCTTTTGCGGTATCAGTTTACTCAGAGCATATTTTTCACTTCTTTACGTGAAAAGCTGGGGCATAATCCCCCACTCTAAATTCGGCTGGATACGTTTTTTCATTTAATTGTAACATAATCAACATGTTAACAAAGTTTCAGCTTTTGCGGTATTAGTTTTTTTTTATTATTATTTTACGTGTGTGGGAGGCTGCCGCAGCTACACCCCCCGGAAGTGCGCCAGCTGGAGGTCCATTCACTTACTAGTGATACCAAATAAAGCTTAAGAAAAATTTTCAGCTTTTGTGGTTTTGGTCATTGAAAAAGGTCGCTGGCTCCCGGACTATAATCTTAACGGAAAATAATTGCAAAAATAATGCCAGAATACGTTCTTTTTCACCACTCTTGTCCATAATTCACTGAAATATAAGACATAGTTAGTTCTTAAACATTAATAATTCATCAATAATCATTTCTATAAACACTTTTTTTATCGCGCGGCTAATATTATTCTCTTATATAACATTCAATAAATGTCACAACAGACTTTTTATAGTTTTTATTCATTTACTGTACTGCATTAATTGTCTTCAAGCAATTGTCAAAATTTTTATTTGTACACAGTGTCGGTTACTTTAATAGTGTGATTAGTAGAATTATTACCTTCTACCGCCACGATAGCAGGTGTCCCAATCGTAATACATCCAGAGGAAGTACGGTACCAGGAAGTAACGTATTGTTTCTGTGTAGAGTAGAAGATAAGCCGTGATTATGTAACCCCAAAAAGCACCGAAAAGGGTGATGAATATCCATATCGCGGCAGTTAACGTTTGTAGTCTTCTTTGTAGAGGTACATTTAACGGTGCAAATTTCACGCCTAAAACTTCCATGCTCGATCTTCGCTAAATCTTCGTATCGAGTCCAAATTATTGCAGAAATCCAATCCTTCCTATTTAATTCATACACAATTATTCGCCTGTGATTAAATTTTTATATAAGTAATTGGAAGTTGTCTTTTTTCTTTAATTCTTTAGATGAATCAAGTTGCTGATTTAATTAATCGAGAATCTCACACGAATTGGAACTTTCAATCAAGTATTCTACTATATCTACTTTGACTTTCTATTCTTATGAAAAATGAATCTTGTATCCTCAGGCCGATTTCACAGTCTCTGATTAATCTTGATCTTCCGATTAAACTCACTCTTCGTCTCTTTCTAAGGGGACAGTTAGAAAGAGATGCAGAGTGAGTTTAATCGGAGGATCAAGTTAATCGGAGACTGTGAAATCGGCCCTCACTATGCCTTTTTTTTGTAGAACGTAGTAATTAGCAATTTATTATCCTTGAATACTTATTTATGAATTACTCATATACTCACTCATATACTCGTTATATAACTACTATTTTAATGCAATGATTGTGGTTACAATAGCAAAACTGCTTTCAAAACATGTTTGTTTGTACATTTAGAAATTGCGATGAATAAATTGCGTGAATAAATCACCTTTTATATATATATATATATATATATATATACAGGGTGTTCGATATAAAAGTAACCACCCGAATATGGGGGGTAGATTGGGTCAAACTGAAAAGAAAAGTCTCGTACCATTTTGCAAAATTCGCAATAGTTAACGAGTTATTAAATAAAACGTCTGAGCGAATGAGCGCACAAAGAGCGATAGAGGCGGGCCTCGGCGGCTGGCTGGGCTGGCACGGTGCCCGGCGCGCGGCGAGCGGTGGGGGTCGAGAGACGAGCGGCGAGCGGGGCGCGGCGCGGCGCGGCGAACGTCGAGCGACAGATGTTATACACTGCGGCGAAAAAATATTAGAGCCGGCCCATACTAAACTTACGATAATTCCTTCGCGTAAACGGGATTTTGTTGTAACTTACAATAATTTACTTCGCGTAAACGAGTGAATTATCGTAAGTTACTACAGAAGTAACGCGCTCGCGTAAACGTAGTATTGAGTTAGAGTTCGATATTTTTATGTAGTATTATTATTAATATTCTTATTAATTGTTGTAGTGCTATGTACAATTAGAATGTATATTTTTATTTGTTTAAACTACGCGCGTTACCGAGATGAGTGTACGCGCTTTACCGGAAATGGGTGTACGATGGAGAGCACCCTCTTTCTTTTGTTTCTTTTATGTATCTTCCTGTTCTGTTCTGTACTCACTAGAGACAAGTCGTGTTAAATAAAGCTCTGCTGTAAGCGTTAATATACAACAGGTTATGGGCCCAGCACGCTTCCACTGCGCGTGAATATTGAGAGATTGTGGGTCAAAGTGTTGGACGTTATTTTTTGCTTGTCTGGGACAGCAGATCGACCGTTTTTTTGGTGTGAGCTAAGCGAAGCGGCAAGATAACCAAGATCCGCCATATTGGGAGCGGTAACGGTAACGCTACAACGTCATAGAGCAACTGTGAGATAGTGAGTAAGGTTAAGCATTGAAAAGATGGCCACAGAAACTAGAACAGCAAAGGTTGAACTGCCGAATATTGAGAAGCTCCGCGATGGGAATTATCGACAGTGGCGGTTTACAATCGAGCGATTTATGAAGCTGAACGGTGTCTTCGAGCATGTGAATGGAGTCGCAGTAAAACCAGATGTAGGGGATGCAGCGAATTTCAGGACATGGGCGACAAAGAATACAATCGCTGAATTAATTATCAGTGGCTCGATTGAATCCAGCGAACTCGATCACATTATGGCTTGTGAGACGGCGCGCGAGATGTGGACGACGCTGGCGCAAGTACACGAAAAATCTGATTCGTCAAGCAGGATGATGGCCAATGACGCATTCTATCATTACACGTATGATGGATCAAAGCCTATGTCTAAACACATCGCACAAGTCAGATTGTTGGCGAAACGGCTTGAGGAGCTGAATGAGAAACCGAGCGATGCTGCAGTTATGGCAAAATTATTACATGGTTTGCCAGCGAAGTTTCATCATGTCGGAACAATTTGGCGCAGCAATCGTGATCCAAACAAGAGGATCGACGATCTATGTCAGCTGCTACTCGAGGAGGAGACGTCACAGGATGTTAGTGATTTGACTGTCGAGGTGAATAACATTGGCAAAGGAAAGAAGAAGAAAACTGAGGAACAGCCATCCAAGAAACAGGTTAGTGGCCGACGAGACAAATCAACAATTAAATGCTTTAATTGTGGGAAGATAGGTCATTTTGCACGTGAATGTCGAGCGCCGAAGAAGAACGATAAGTCAAATAAAGATGAACCAGCCACTAACAAGTCCAAAAAGGAGAACAGCGATGAGACATGCAATGTAGAGGTTAACTTTGTGTCAAACGGCGGTGACTGGATTGCTGACAGCGGTGCATCTGTACATATGGCATCACAACGTGAAATATTTACCTCTTTCATCGAAGAGAAAACAGCACTTTCATTAGCCGACAGTTCTACATTGATGGTAAGAGGCCGTGGCGATATCAGAGTTGCCAGTTATGTAAAAGGTAAAGTAATAAACGTTAAGCTCCAAGATGTCTATTACGTTCCGGAACTTCGGCGGAACTTGTTTTCAGTGGGAGCTGCACAGAAGCATGGCGTAAATGTACAGACGGACGGTAATCAAATGCAATTCTGGCGTAACAAGAGATGCATTATTGTGGCAACTAGAACAAATAACAACCTATACCGATGTGCATTTGAACCAAGGAAGTCTATTGAGGTAAACGCTGTGACTGATGAATTGAGACGATGGCACGAACGATTAGGCCATATTAGTATTGGCGCAATGCGAGAATTGATTCGACGTGGCGACATTAAAAAGCTGGCGATTCCTACGAAGGCTGAGATCAACTGCGAGGCGTGTGCATATGGAAAGGCGCACAGGCGTTCATTCAAGACAGTCGATGGCAAGGTAAATTATAAGCCAGGAGAGATGATACATAGCGACGTGTGTGGACCGATGCCAAAGATGTCTGTGGGACAGAAGCGGTACTTTGTATTATTCAAAGACGATGCAACCGGCTACCGAAGAGTTCGCTTTCTACGGCACAAGAATGATGTCATCGATGAATTTACAAAATTCAAAGCATGGGTCGAAAACAAGTGGGAGCGCCGTATCAAGGTCCTACGCAGCGATAACGGACTCGAGTATGTCAACAAAGAGTTCTCAGATTATTTAATGGCATGTGGAATCGAGCATCAGAGGACAGCACCGTATACGCCGGAGCAAAACGGGCGCTGTGAACGAGATAATCGAACAATCGTCGAGATGGCAAGGTCGATGCTATACGCGAAGAATCTCGACGAGGAATTATGGGCA
Organism: Temnothorax longispinosus; assembly: GCF_030848805.1. Classification (NCBI taxonomy): domain Eukaryota; kingdom Metazoa; phylum Arthropoda; class Insecta; order Hymenoptera; family Formicidae; genus Temnothorax; species Temnothorax longispinosus. The sequence continues at coordinate 19,906,635 of NC_092368.1, forward strand.
GAGGCGGTACTCTGTGCGGTATATTTGTTAAACTGTACGCCAACTAATCAAACAATTGGATCGACACCGTTTGAAGAATGGACTGGCAAAAAGCCGAAACTCGATCACATTCGAACGTTTGGTTCTACAGCTTTTGAACACGTACCAGAAATCAAGCGGACAAAATGGAAACCAAAAGCGGTAAAGAAGATTATGGTTGGCTACGACGAAGATAGTTCGAATTATCGATTATTTGATCCGATCACGAAGAAAATGACAATATCGACCAACGCAACTTTTCATGAAGATAAGTACGAAGACGTGAGCAGCGGATGGACACAGCCAACATTTAGCATTGAAGTAGATAATAATTTGAGCAATGAGTTGACAGAAGAATCTACTGACGATGCAGCAGGTGCAAGTAATGACGAAGTTGAAGAGTCAGAACAGCGTACATTACGAGATCGAAGTGCAATTAAGAAGCCAATTCGTTATGAAGCTCATGTGGTCGAGTTCGAGGAACCGAGGACTTATTCGGAGGCAATGTCTCGAGATGATGCATCGAAATGGAAAGATGCTATTGATAACGAACTCAATGCACTAATTAAAATGGAAACTTGGGTCGAGGCCAAATTACCAAAGAATCGTCAACCAATTAGCGCTCGTTGGGTGTTTACAAGGAAGCGAAATGAACAAGGCGACGTGACAAGATACAAGGCACGATTGGTAGCACGTGGGTACTCGCAACGTGAAGGTATTGATTATATCGAAACTTTCGCACCTGTAGTTCGATATGAATCGATTCGGACATTGTTGGCTATGGCGGCGATCAACGAAATGAAGATTGGTCAGTTTGACATTAAGACGGCCTTTTTGAATGGTGCACTCGAAGAGGATATTTATTTGAAACTGCCTGAAGGAACCGGCGACGAAGGAAAAATTGTCAAATTGCAACGATCGCTTTATGGACTGAAGCAGTCACCGAGGCAGTGGAACAAACGTTTCCGAGAATTTCTGGAGAAGTTCAACTTTGTTGCAAGTGAGGCTGACAACTGTGTTTACCGCGGTTGGATTGACAACGAGATGGTTCTACTGGGCCTATATGTCGACGATGGTCTATTAATTGCAAAGACTCTCCGAGTAATTAACAAAGTTCTAGAGTACTTACATAATGAATTTGAGATAACGGTTGGTAAAGGAGACTATTTTGTTGGTCTAGAAATCCAGCGAAGTAATGAAGGCAACGTGAAGATTACGCAGAAGACATACCTGACACGAGTAATCGACAAATTTGGAATGGCTGATGCGAAGGGGTGTGCAGTGCCTGCACAACTGAACAATTCATTAGTCGAGTTGTCAAATGATGAAAAGGACGAATTAATGGCAAAAGTACCGTATCGTGAGGCTGTTGGATCTTTGATGTTTGCAGCAGTCGTATCGCGACCTGACATCATGTTTGCAGTTGCAAATGTTAGCAAGTTTCTGACCAATCCGTCTCGAGAGCACTGGCAAGCAGTCAAGACAATTCTGCGGTACATAAAGAATACACTGGACGTCGGCATCGAATATCAAAGAACTGGAGAAGCAAAATTAATTGGATATAGCGATTCAGATTATGCTGGCGATGTTAACACACGCAAGTCAACAAGCGGCATTGTGTTCACATTGGCCGGTGGTGCCATATCATGGACAAGCCGAAGACAGTCTATTGTAGCAATGTCGACCACTGAGGCCGAATATATTGCTGCAAGCGAGGCAACGAAGGAAGCAATCTGGTTACGGCGCTTGTTAAGCGATGTTGGTTTAAGGCAAGAAGGACCAACAATGCTTAACGTTGATAATCAAGGCGCAATCAAGCTTATACATAATCCAGAACTACATAAGCGGACAAAGCACATTGATGTGCGATACCATTTCATTCGTGAGAAGGTCAATGGAGGCGAGATCGAGATTAGCTACGTCAAGAGTGAAGAACAGCTAGCTGATATATTTACTAAGGCACTACCAAAGCAAACTTTATTAAAGTTACGTACTGATTTGCAAATAAAGTAATTTTGCGATTGACTGTAAAAATAATCAAACTAGTGGGAGTATTGAGTTAGAGTTCGATATTTTTATGTAGTATTATTATTAATATTCTTATTAATTGTTGTAGTGCTATGTACAATTAGAATGTATATTTTTATTTGTTTAAACTACGCGCGTTACCGAGATGAGTGTACGCGCTTTACCGGAAATGGGTGTACGATGGAGAGCACCCTCTTTCTTTTGTTTCTTTTATGTATCTTCCTGTTCTGTTCTGTACTCACTAGAGACAAGTCGTGTTAAATAAAGCTCTGCTGTAAGCGTTAATATACAACACGTAGTAACAGGTAGCACACGTATTGCATAGGCATTGCCGTAGCGTCTTACGCCTTAGATAATATTAATTAGTTTAGCTTGAATTATGTGTAATAGAAACATTTAATTTTAGTAAATTTAATTATTTTTTATGTCAAAGTTTACGAGGTTTAACAAGCTTTACTTTAACTTTTGTTTATGTTAGAATAACTTTAATGGTGCGTGTCCACCTGCGAGTAAAACTCTCGAGAGTAGCTCTCGAGATTGATTCTCGCAAATGGACATATTCCTGGAGAGTACCTAACGGAGAATGAATCGCAGCTCTCGGCGAGCGAACTTGTCAAGACCTACTCGCAAATCGACACGACGTTATTTAGAACATAACGTTACGCAGAACATAAAAATTTTAAAATTTTTTTATTTCTGTCACAGTAGTTATAAAGTATCGTATTCCACAATAGTTCATGATTTCCGCATTATTCAATAAGTTCCTTTGTGTCATCAAAGGAACAAACTTTTGCCATCTCGGTTTTTACTCTCAACATGTAGCTCTCAAAATACGAACAGCGTTCGAGCTTGGCGAGCTGATCTCCGAGAGTAAAATAACGTCGTGTCGATTTGCGAGTAGGTCTTGACAAGTTCGCTCGCCGAGAGCTGCGATTCATTCTCCGTTAGGTACTCTCCAGGAATATGTCCATTTGCGAGAATCAATCTCGAGAGCTACTCTCGAGAGTTTTACTCGCAGGTGGACACGCACCATTAAAGTTATTCTAACATAAACAAAAGTTAAAGTAAAGCTTGTTAAACCTCGTAAACTTTGACATAAAAAATAATTAAATTTACTAAAATTAAATGTTTCTATTACACATAATTCAAGCTAAACTAATTAATATTATCTAAGGCGTAAGACGCTACGGCAATGCCTATGCAATACGTGTGCTACCTCTTACTACGTTTACGCGAGCGCGTTACTTCTGTAGTAACTTACGATAATTCACTCGTTTACGCGAAGTAAATTATTGTAAGTTACAACAAAATCCCGTTTACGCGAAGGAATTATCGTAAGTTTAGTATGGGCCGGCTCTAATATTTTTTCGCCGCAGTGTATAACATCTGTCGCTCGACGTTCGCCGCGCCGCGCCGCGCCCCGCTCGCCGCTCGTCTCTCGACCCCCACCGCTCGCCGCGCGCCGGGCACCGTGCCAGCCCAGCCAGCCGCCGAGGCCCGCCTCTATCGCTCTTTGTGCGCTCATTCGCTCAGACGTTTTATTTAATAACTCGTTAACTATTGCGAATTTTGCAAAATGGTACCAGACTTTTCTTTTCAGTTTGACCCAATCTACCCCCCATATTCGGGTGGTTACTTTTATATCGAACACCCTGTATATATATATATATATTAACAACTTCAGACACATTTCTTTATAAGGTGTAATTTTTTTCTGTTAAGATTAAGATGCGTAACACTACAAAAAAGCGTGATATCCGTACAAAATTACCTTTTTCAAAAAAAAGTAAAAAAATGCGCCAAGTACACGCATAGTAGTATATATGTATTATGTTGTTACCTCGAAAAAAACAAAGTGGTAGTATTATACCTCGAAATAACACCCTGTACATACTGTTTATACAATGCGTAATATTACAAAAAGGCGTGATATTTGTACAAAATTACCTTTTTTAAAAAAAAGGTAAAGAAAGGCGCCAAGTACACGCATAGTAGTGTATATGTTGTTACCTCGAAAAAAAAAAACAGTGGTAGTATTATACCTAAAAAAATCTAAGTAACAAGTAGTAGA